>NC_133159.1:116061097-116182128 GCF_040802235.1 Manis javanica | reverse complement strand
TTTTAGAGCTGCCTCAAAAACCAGCCTTCTCTGTCAGAGGTTGCCTGACAACCAGGCTTCTCCATCAGATGTCTCCTTAAAACATGCTTCTCTGTAGAGACCACCCAACAACAAAGCTTCTTTGTAAGTGGTCATGTAACAAACTGGTTTCTCTGTCAAACCAAGCTTCTCCATCAGAAGTCACCTAACAAGCAGGCTTCTCTTTCAAAGGTCATGTAACAACCAGGCTTCTCTGTAAGAGATCGCCTGAGAAACTTGCTTCTCATAATTAGATCACACAACAGCCTGTCTTCGATTTATGAGGTCACATAACAACCAGGGTTCTCTGTAAGAGCTCTGTAAGGAACAGTTTCAGAGGTGACCTAAAAACCAGGCTTCTCTCTCACAGATAACCAGATAACCAGGCTTTTGGAAGAGCACATAACAAAAAGGCTTTTTGTTATTAGATCACCCAACAACCAGTCTTCTCTTTACGATGTCACATAACAACCAGGTTTCTCTGTGAGAGCTCTGTAACAAACAGGTTTCTCTGCCACACATCACCTAACAAAACTTGTCTGTGAGAAGTCATCTAACAACAAGCCTTCCACTGAATACTGGTCACCTAAAAGTCAGTCTTCCCTATAAGAGGTGCTTCCCTATAACCAGGCTTCTCACTCAGAGATAAACTGATAACCAGGCTTCCCACTCAGACGTCACCTAACAATCAGTCTTCTCTGTCAGAGGTCACCTACCAGGCTTACCCTCATCATGGATCACATAACTACCAGATTTCTCCTTATTAGAGATCAATTGAAAACCAGGCTTATCTGTCAGAGAAAATCTAACATCCCAGCTTGTCCTTACTAGAGACCACCGAACAACCAGGCTTCTCTTTATGAGGTGAGCAACCAAACAGTCTTCACTGTCAGAGATAATGTAACAACTTACCTTCCCTGTCAAGAGTCACCTAACCAATAGGCTTCTCTACCTAACAACCTTTTTTCTCTTTATGAGGTCACATAACAATCAGGCTTCTCTGTAAGACCTCTGTAACAAACAGGTTGCTCTGTCAGACATGACCTGACAAGACTTTTCTGTCACAGATCATCTGACAGCAAGCCTTCCACAGATTACAGATCACCTAACAATCAGTCTTTGGTTTAAGAGGTGAACTAACAACTATACTTCACTCTCAGAGATAGCCTGATACCCAGGCTTCTGTAAGAGCACGCCTTACAAACAGGCTTCTCCTTATGAGATCACCCAACAAGCAGTCTTCTCTTTAGGAGGTCCCATAACAACAAGGCCTCTCTATCAACAGGCTTCACTCTAAGCCTTGTTAGAGATCACCGAAGAACCAGGCTTCTCTTCATGAGGTCACTTACCAACCAGTCTTCACTGTCAGAGATTACATAACAACCAAGCTTCTCCATCAGAAGTCACCTAACAAGCAGGCTTCTCTGTCAGAGCTCGCCTAACTACCAGGCTTCTCCTTCTCTGCAAGTGCTTGCCTCACAAACATGCTTCTCCTTGTTAGATCACCCAACCACCAGTCTTCTCTTTATGAGGTCACATAACATCCACGCTTATCTGGAAGAGCTCTGTAACAAACAGGGTTCTCAGTCACACATCACCTAACAATACTTCTCTGTCAGAGGTCATCTAACAACAAGACTTCTACTGATTGCAGATCACCTACCAATCAGTCTTCCCTTTAAGATGTGACCTGAAAACCATGCTTCTCTGTCACAGATAACCAGATAATCAGGCTTCTGTGAGAGCATGTAACAAACAGGCTTCTCCTCATTACATCACCCAACAACCAGTCTTCCCTTTATGAGGTCACAGAACAACCAGGTTTCTCTGTAAGAGCTCTGTAACAAACAGGTTTCTCTGTCAGACATTACCTAACAAGACTTCTCTGTGACAAGTCATCTAACAACAAGCCTTCCACTGATTTCAGGTCACCTAACAGTCAGTCTTCCCTAGGAGAGGTGAGCGAACAACCATGCTTCTCTGTCAGAGATAAACTGATAACCAGGATTCTCTCTCAGATGTCACCTAACAATCAGTCTTCTCTGTCAGAGGTAACCTACCAGGCTTGTCCTCATTATGAATCACATAACTACCAGGTTTCTCCCTATTAGAGATCACCTGACAACCAGGCTTCCCTTTGTGAGGTCTGCAACCCACCAGTCTTCACTGTCAGAGATAATGTTACAACTTACCTTCTCTCTCAGAACTCACCTAACCACCAGGCGTCTATTTTGGAGGTCACCTAACCACCAGGCTACTATTTTGGAGGTCACCTAACAACCAGTCTTCTCTCGGGCATCTCTGCAAGAGCTCTGTAACAAACAGGTTTCTCTGTCAGACATGACCTAACAAAACTTCTCTGTGAGGGATCCTCTGACAACAAGCCTTCCCCTGATTACAGATCACCTAAAAATCATTCCTCGATATAAGAGGTGACCTAACAGCCACACTTCTCTGTCAGAGATAACCAGTTAACCAGGCTTCTCTAAGAGCACGCCGAACAGGTTTCTCTTTATGAGGTCACATAACAACAAGGCCTCTGTATCAAAAGTCGTCACTGTAAGCCTTATTGGAGATCACCGAAGAACCAGGCTTCTCTTCATGAGGTCACCTACCAACCAGTCTTCACTGTCAGAGATTACATGAAAACCAAGCTTCTCCATCAGAAGTCACCTAACAACCAGGCTTTTCTGTCACAGCTATCGTAACAAACAGGCTTCTCCTGGTTAGATCACCCAACCACCAGTCTCCTCTTTATGAGGTCATAAAAAATCCAAGCATCTCTGTAAGAGCTCACATAATAAACAGGCGTCCTCTTATTAGAGATCACTTAAAAACAGGTCTTCTCCTTATGAGGTCACCTACAAACCAGTCTTCTCTGTCAGAGGACTGTTAGGTAGACGTCTCTTTCATAGGTCACTTAACAACCAGGCTGCTACTTTTTCGATCATCCAACAATTTCTCTTTATGTGTTCACCTACAAACCAGTTTTCTCTGACAGAGACAACCTAATAATCATGCTTCTATTTTAGAGCTGCCTCAAAAACCAGCCTTCTCTGTCAGAGGTTGCCTGACAACCAGGCTTCTCCATCAGATGTCTCCTTAAAACATGCTTCTCTGTAGAGACCACCCAACAACAAAGCTTCTGTGTAAGTGGTCATGTAACAAACTGGTTTCTCTGTCAGCCATCACCTAACAACCAGACTGCTCTGTCACAGGTCATCTAACAACAAGGCTTCCACGTACTACAGATCACCTAACAACCAGTCTTCCCTTTAAGAGGTGACCAAACAACCATGCTTCTCTGTCATTGAGAACCTGATAAGCAGGCTTCTCTCAGAGCTCGCCTAACAAACAGGCATGTCCTTATTCGATCACCCAAAAACCACTCTTCTCTTTAGGAGGTCACATAACCACTAGGCTTCTCTGTAACAAGCCTTCTTTGTAAGCCTTATTAGAGATCACCGAACAACCAGGATTCTCCTTACGAGGTCACCTACCAACCAGTCTTCACTGTCAGAGATTACATGAAAACCAAGCTTCTCCATCAGAAGTCACCTAACAAGCAGGCTTCTCTTTCAAAGGTCATGTAACAACCAGGCTTCTCTGTAAGAGATCGCCTGAGAAACTTGCTTCTCATAATTAGATCACACAACAGCCTGTCTTCGATTTATGAGGTCACATAACAACCAGGGTTCTCTGTAAGAGCTCTGTAAGGAACAGGTTTATCAGTCACACATCACCTAACAAAACTTCTCTGTCAGAGATTATCTAACAACAGGCCTTCCACTGATTACAGTTAACCTACCAGTCAGTCTTCCCTTTCAGAGGTGACCTAAAAACCAGGCTTCTCTCTCACAGATAACCAGATAACCAGGCTTTTGGAAGAGCACATAACAAAAAGGCTTTTTGTTATTAGATCACCCAACAACCAGTCTTCTCTTTACGATGTCACATAACAACCAGGTTTCTCTGTGAGAGCTCTGTAACAAACAGGTTTCTCTGCCACACATCACCTAACAAAACTTGTCTGTGAGAAGTCATCTAACAACAAGCCTTCCACTGAATACTGGTCACCTAAAAGTCAGTCTTCCCTATAAGAGGTGCTTCCCTATAACCAGGCTTCTCACTCAGAGATAAACTGATAACCAGGCTTCCCACTCAGACGTCACCTAACAATCAGTCTTCTCTGTCAGAGGTCACCTACCAGGCTTACCCTCATCATGGATCACATAACTACCAGATTTCTCCTTATTAGAGATCAATTGAAAACCAGGCTTATCTGTCAGAGAAAATCTAACATCCCAGCTTGTCCTTACTAGAGACCACCGAACAACCAGGCTTCTCTTTATGAGGTGAGCAACCAAACAGTCTTCACTGTCAGAGATAATGTAACAACTTACCTTCCCTGTCAAGAGTCACCTAACCAATAGGCTTCTCTACCTAACAACCTTTTTTCTCTTTATGAGGTCACATAACAATCAGGCTTCTCTGTAAGACCTCTGTAACAAACAGGTTGCTCTGTCAGACATGACCTGACAAGACTTTTCTGTCACAGATCATCTGACAGCAAGCCTTCCACAGATTACAGATCACCTAACAATCAGTCTTTGGTTTAAGAGGTGAACTAACAACTATACTTCACTCTCAGAGATAGCCTGATACCCAGGCTTCTGTAAGAGCACGCCTTACAAACAGGCTTCTCCTTATGAGATCACCCAACAAGCAGTCTTCTCTTTAGGAGGTCCCATAACAACAAGGCCTCTCTATCAACAGGCTTCACTCTAAGCCTTGTTAGAGATCACCGAAGAACCAGGCTTCTCTTCATGAGGTCACTTACCAACCAGTCTTCACTGTCAGAGATTACATAACAACCAAGCTTCTCCATCAGAAGTCACCTAACAAGCAGGCTTCTCTGTCAGAGCTCGCCTAACTACCAGGCTTCTCCTTCTCTGCAAGTGCTTGCCTCACAAACATGCTTCTCCTTGTTAGATCACCCAACCACCAGTCTTCTCTTTATGAGGTCACATAACATCCACGCTTATCTGGAAGAGCTCTGTAACAAACAGGGTTCTCAGTCACACATCACCTAACAATACTTCTCTGTCAGAGGTCATCTAACAACAAGACTTCTACTGATTGCAGATCACCTACCAATCAGTCTTCCCTTTAAGATGTGACCTGAAAACCATGCTTCTCTGTCACAGATAACCAGATAATCAGGCTTCTGTGAGAGCATGTAACAAACAGGCTTCTCCTCATTACATCACCCAACAACCAGTCTTCCCTTTATGAGGTCACAGAACAACCAGGTTTCTCTGTAAGAGCTCTGTAACAAACAGGTTTCTCTGTCAGACATTACCTAACAAGACTTCTCTGTGACAAGTCATCTAACAACAAGCCTTCCACTGATTTCAGGTCACCTAACAGTCAGTCTTCCCTAGGAGAGGTGAGCGAACAACCATGCTTCTCTGTCAGAGATAAACTGATAACCAGGATTCTCTCTCAGATGTCACCTAACAATCAGTCTTCTCTGTCAGAGGTAACCTACCAGGCTTGTCCTCATTATGAATCACATAACTACCAGGTTTCTCCCTATTAGAGATCACCTGACAACCAGGCTTCCCTTTGTGAGGTCTGCAACCCACCAGTCTTCACTGTCAGAGATAATGTTACAACTTACCTTCTCTCTCAGAACTCACCTAACCACCAGGCGTCTATTTTGGAGGTCACCTAACCACCAGGCTACTATTTTGGAGGTCACCTAACAACCAGTCTTCTCTCGGGCATCTCTGCAAGAGCTCTGTAACAAACAGGTTTCTCTGTCAGACATGACCTAACAAAACTTCTCTGTGAGGGATCCTCTGACAACAAGCCTTCCCCTGATTACAGATCACCTAAAAATCATTCCTCGATATAAGAGGTGACCTAACAGCCACACTTCTCTGTCAGAGATAACCAGTTAACCAGGCTTCTCTAAGAGCACGCCGAACAGGTTTCTCTTTATGAGGTCACATAACAACAAGGCCTCTGTATCAAAAGTCGTCACTGTAAGCCTTATTGGAGATCACCGAAGAACCAGGCTTCTCTTCATGAGGTCACCTACCAACCAGTCTTCACTGTCAGAGATTACATGAAAACCAAGCTTCTCCATCAGAAGTCACCTAACAACCAGGCTTTTCTGTCACAGCTATCGTAACAAACAGGCTTCTCCTGGTTAGATCACCCAACCACCAGTCTCCTCTTTATGAGGTCATAAAAAATCCAAGCATCTCTGTAAGAGCTCACATAATAAACAGGCGTCCTCTTATTAGAGATCACTTAAAAACAGGTCTTCTCCTTATGAGGTCACCTACAAACCAGTCTTCTCTGTCAGAGGACTGTTAGGTAGACGTCTCTTTCATAGGTCACTTAACAACCAGGCTGCTACTTTTTCGATCATCCAACAATTTCTCTTTATGTGTTCACCTACAAACCAGTTTTCTCTGACAGAGACAACCTAATAATCATGCTTCTATTTTAGAGCTGCCTCAAAAACCAGCCTTCTCTGTCAGAGGTTGCCTGACAACCAGGCTTCTCCATCAGATGTCTCCTTAAAACATGCTTCTCTGTAGAGACCACCCAACAACAAAGCTTCTGTGTAAGTGGTCATGTAACAAACTGGTTTCTCTGTCAGCCATCACCTAACAACCAGACTGCTCTGTCACAGGTCATCTAACAACAAGGCTTCCACGTACTACAGATCACCTAACAACCAGTCTTCCCTTTAAGAGGTGACCAAACAACCATGCTTCTCTGTCATTGAGAACCTGATAAGCAGGCTTCTCTCAGAGCTCGCCTAACAAACAGGCATGTCCTTATTCGATCACCCAAAAACCACTCTTCTCCTTAGGAGGTCACATAACCACTAGGCTTCTCTGTAACAAGCCTTCTTTGTAAGCCTTATTAGAGATCACCGAACAACCAGGATTCTCCTTACGAGGTCACCTACCAACCAGTCTTCACTGTCAGAGATTACATGAAAACCAAGCTTCTCCATCAGAAGTCACCTAACAAGCAGGCTTCTCTTTCAAAGGTCATGTAACAACCAGGCTTCTCTGTAAGAGATCGCCTGAGAAACTTGCTTCTCATAATTAGATCACACAACAGCCTGTCTTCGATTTATGAGGTCACATAACAACCAGGGTTCTCTGTAAGAGCTCTGTAAGGAACAGGTTTATCAGTCACACATCACCTAACAAAACTTCTCTGTCAGAGATTATCTAACAACAGGCCTTCCACTGATTACAGTTAACCTACCAGTCAGTCTTCCCTTTCAGAGGTGACCTAAAAACCAGGCTTCTCTCTCACAGATAACCAGATAACCAGGCTTTTGGAAGAGCACATAACAAAAAGGCTTTTTGTTATTAGATCACCCAACAACCAGTCTTCTCTTTACGATGTCACATAACAACCAGGTTTCTCTGTGAGAGCTCTGTAACAAACAGGTTTCTCTGCCACACATCACCTAACAAAACTTGTCTGTGAGAAGTCATCTAACAACAAGCCTTCCACTGAATACTGGTCACCTAAAAGTCAGTCTTCCCTATAAGAGGTGCTTCCCTATAACCAGGCTTCTCACTCAGAGATAAACTGATAACCAGGCTTCCCACTCAGACGTCACCTAACAATCAGTCTTCTCTGTCAGAGGTCACCTACCAGGCTTACCCTCATCATGGATCACATAACTACCAGATTTCTCCTTATTAGAGATCAATTGAAAACCAGGCTTATCTGTCAGAGAAAATCTAACATCCCAGCTTGTCCTTACTAGAGACCACCGAACAACCAGGCTTCTCTTTATGAGGTGAGCAACCAAACAGTCTTCACTGTCAGAGATAATGTAACAACTTACCTTCCCTGTCAAGAGTCACCTAACCAATAGGCTTCTCTACCTAACAACCTTTTTTCTCTTTATGAGGTCACATAACAATCAGGCTTCTCTGTAAGACCTCTGTAACAAACAGGTTGCTCTGTCAGACATGACCTGACAAGACTTTTCTGTCACAGATCATCTGACAGCAAGCCTTCCACAGATTACAGATCACCTAACAATCAGTCTTTGGTTTAAGAGGTGAACTAACAACTATACTTCACTCTCAGAGATAGCCTGATACCCAGGCTTCTGTAAGAGCACGCCTTACAAACAGGCTTCTCCTTATGAGATCACCCAACAAGCAGTCTTCTCTTTAGGAGGTCCCATAACAACAAGGCCTCTCTATCAACAGGCTTCACTCTAAGCCTTGTTAGAGATCACCGAAGAACCAGGCTTCTCTTCATGAGGTCACTTACCAACCAGTCTTCACTGTCAGAGATTACATAACAACCAAGCTTCTCCATCAGAAGTCACCTAACAAGCAGGCTTCTCTGTCAGAGCTCGCCTAACTACCAGGCTTCTCCTTCTCTGCAAGTGCTTGCCTCACAAACATGCTTCTCCTTGTTAGATCACCCAACCACCAGTCTTCTCTTTATGAGGTCACATAACATCCACGCTTATCTGGAAGAGCTCTGTAACAAACAGGGTTCTCAGTCACACATCACCTAACAATACTTCTCTGTCAGAGGTCATCTAACAACAAGACTTCTACTGATTGCAGATCACCTACCAATCAGTCTTCCCTTTAAGATGTGACCTGAAAACCATGCTTCTCTGTCACAGATAACCAGATAATCAGGCTTCTGTGAGAGCATGTAACAAACAGGCTTCTCCTCATTACATCACCCAACAACCAGTCTTCCCTTTATGAGGTCACAGAACAACCAGGTTTCTCTGTAAGAGCTCTGTAACAAACAGGTTTCTCTGTCAGACATTACCTAACAAGACTTCTCTGTGACAAGTCATCTAACAACAAGCCTTCCACTGATTTCAGGTCACCTAACAGTCAGTCTTCCCTAGGAGAGGTGAGCGAACAACCATGCTTCTCTGTCAGAGATAAACTGATAACCAGGATTCTCTCTCAGATGTCACCTAACAATCAGTCTTCTCTGTCAGAGGTAACCTACCAGGCTTGTCCTCATTATGAATCACATAACTACCAGGTTTCTCCCTATTAGAGATCACCTGACAACCAGGCTTCCCTTTGTGAGGTCTGCAACCCACCAGTCTTCACTGTCAGAGATAATGTTACAACTTACCTTCTCTCTCAGAACTCACCTAACCACCAGGCGTCTATTTTGGAGGTCACCTAACCACCAGGCTACTATTTTGGAGGTCACCTAACAACCAGTCTTCTCTCGGGCATCTCTGCAAGAGCTCTGTAACAAACAGGTTTCTCTGTCAGACATGACCTAACAAAACTTCTCTGTGAGGGATCCTCTGACAACAAGCCTTCCCCTGATTACAGATCACCTAAAAATCATTCCTCGATATAAGAGGTGACCTAACAGCCACACTTCTCTGTCAGAGATAACCAGTTAACCAGGCTTCTCTAAGAGCACGCCGAACAGGTTTCTCTTTATGAGGTCACATAACAACAAGGCCTCTGTATCAAAAGTCGTCACTGTAAGCCTTATTGGAGATCACCGAAGAACCAGGCTTCTCTTCATGAGGTCACCTACCAACCAGTCTTCACTGTCAGAGATTACATGAAAACCAAGCTTCTCCATCAGAAGTCACCTAACAACCAGGCTTTTCTGTCACAGCTATCGTAACAAACAGGCTTCTCCTGGTTAGATCACCCAACCACCAGTCTCCTCTTTATGAGGTCATAAAAAATCCAAGCATCTCTGTAAGAGCTCACATAATAAACAGGCGTCCTCTTATTAGAGATCACTTAAAAACAGGTCTTCTCCTTATGAGGTCACCTACAAACCAGTCTTCTCTGTCAGAGGACTGTTAGGTAGACGTCTCTTTCATAGGTCACTTAACAACCAGGCTGCTACTTTTTCGATCATCCAACAATTTCTCTTTATGTGTTCACCTACAAACCAGTTTTCTCTGACAGAGACAACCTAATAATCATGCTTCTATTTTAGAGCTGCCTCAAAAACCAGCCTTCTCTGTCAGAGGTTGCCTGACAACCAGGCTTCTCCATCAGATGTCTCCTTAAAACATGCTTCTCTGTAGAGACCACCCAACAACAAAGCTTCTGTGTAAGTGGTCATGTAACAAACTGGTTTCTCTGTCAGCCATCACCTAACAACCAGACTGCTCTGTCACAGGTCATCTAACAACAAGGCTTCCACGTACTACAGATCACCTAACAACCAGTCTTCCCTTTAAGAGGTGACCAAACAACCATGCTTCTCTGTCATTGAGAACCTGATAAGCAGGCTTCTCTCAGAGCTCGCCTAACAAACAGGCATGTCCTTATTCGATCACCCAAAAACCACTCTTCTCTTTAGGAGGTCACATAACCACTAGGCTTCTCTGTAACAAGCCTTCTTTGTAAGCCTTATTAGAGATCACCGAACAACCAGGATTCTCCTTACGAGGTCACCTACCAACCAGTCTTCACTGTCAGAGATTACATGAAAACCAAGCTTCTCCATCAGAAGTCACCTAACAAGCAGGCTTCTCTTTCAAAGGTCATGTAACAACCAGGCTTCTCTGTAAGAGATCGCCTGAGAAACTTGCTTCTCATAATTAGATCACACAACAGCCTGTCTTCGATTTATGAGGTCACATAACAACCAGGGTTCTCTGTAAGAGCTCTGTAAGGAACAGGTTTATCAGTCACACATCACCTAACAAAACTTCTCTGTCAGAGATTATCTAACAACAGGCCTTCCACTGATTACAGTTAACCTACCAGTCAGTCTTCCCTTTCAGAGGTGACCTAAAAACCAGGCTTCTCTCTCACAGATAACCAGATAACCAGGCTTTTGGAAGAGCACATAACAAAAAGGCTTTTTGTTATTAGATCACCCAACAACCAGTCTTCTCTTTACGATGTCACATAACAACCAGGTTTCTCTGTGAGAGCTCTGTAACAAACAGGTTTCTCTGCCACACATCACCTAACAAAACTTGTCTGTGAGAAGTCATCTAACAACAAGCCTTCCACTGAATACTGGTCACCTAAAAGTCAGTCTTCCCTATAAGAGGTGCTTCCCTATAACCAGGCTTCTCACTCAGAGATAAACTGATAACCAGGCTTCCCACTCAGACGTCACCTAACAATCAGTCTTCTCTGTCAGAGGTCACCTACCAGGCTTACCCTCATCATGGATCACATAACTACCAGATTTCTCCTTATTAGAGATCAATTGAAAACCAGGCTTATCTGTCAGAGAAAATCTAACATCCCAGCTTGTCCTTACTAGAGACCACCGAACAACCAGGCTTCTCTTTATGAGGTGAGCAACCAAACAGTCTTCACTGTCAGAGATAATGTAACAACTTACCTTCCCTGTCAAGAGTCACCTAACCAATAGGCTTCTCTACCTAACAACCTTTTTTCTCTTTATGAGGTCACATAACAATCAGGCTTCTCTGTAAGACCTCTGTAACAAACAGGTTGCTCTGTCAGACATGACCTGACAAGACTTTTCTGTCACAGATCATCTGACAGCAAGCCTTCCACAGATTACAGATCACCTAACAATCAGTCTTTGGTTTAAGAGGTGAACTAACAACTATACTTCACTCTCAGAGATAGCCTGATACCCAGGCTTCTGTAAGAGCACGCCTTACAAACAGGCTTCTCCTTATGAGATCACCCAACAAGCAGTCTTCTCTTTAGGAGGTCCCATAACAACAAGGCCTCTCTATCAACAGGCTTCACTCTAAGCCTTGTTAGAGATCACCGAAGAACCAGGCTTCTCTTCATGAGGTCACTTACCAACCAGTCTTCACTGTCAGAGATTACATAACAACCAAGCTTCTCCATCAGAAGTCACCTAACAAGCAGGCTTCTCTGTCAGAGCTCGCCTAACTACCAGGCTTCTCCTTCTCTGCAAGTGCTTGCCTCACAAACATGCTTCTCCTTGTTAGATCACCCAACCACCAGTCTTCTCTTTATGAGGTCACATAACATCCACGCTTATCTGGAAGAGCTCTGTAACAAACAGGGTTCTCAGTCACACATCACCTAACAATACTTCTCTGTCAGAGGTCATCTAACAACAAGACTTCTACTGATTGCAGATCACCTACCAATCAGTCTTCCCTTTAAGATGTGACCTGAAAACCATGCTTCTCTGTCACAGATAACCAGATAATCAGGCTTCTGTGAGAGCATGTAACAAACAGGCTTCTCCTCATTACATCACCCAACAACCAGTCTTCCCTTTATGAGGTCACAGAACAACCAGGTTTCTCTGTAAGAGCTCTGTAACAAACAGGTTTCTCTGTCAGACATTACCTAACAAGACTTCTCTGTGACAAGTCATCTAACAACAAGCCTTCCACTGATTTCAGGTCACCTAACAGTCAGTCTTCCCTAGGAGAGGTGAGCGAACAACCATGCTTCTCTGTCAGAGATAAACTGATAACCAGGATTCTCTCTCAGATGTCACCTAACAATCAGTCTTCTCTGTCAGAGGTAACCTACCAGGCTTGTCCTCATTATGAATCACATAACTACCAGGTTTCTCCCTATTAGAGATCACCTGACAACCAGGCTTCCCTTTGTGAGGTCTGCAACCCACCAGTCTTCACTGTCAGAGATAATGTTACAACTTACCTTCTCTCTCAGAACTCACCTAACCACCAGGCGTCTATTTTGGAGGTCACCTAACCACCAGGCTACTATTTTGGAGGTCACCTAACAACCAGTCTTCTCTCGGGCATCTCTGCAAGAGCTCTGTAACAAACAGGTTTCTCTGTCAGACATGACCTAACAAAACTTCTCTGTGAGGGATCCTCTGACAACAAGCCTTCCCCTGATTACAGATCACCTAAAAATCATTCCTCGATATAAGAGGTGACCTAACAGCCACACTTCTCTGTCAGAGATAACCAGTTAACCAGGCTTCTCTAAGAGCACGCCGAACAGGTTTCTCTTTATGAGGTCACATAACAACAAGGCCTCTGTATCAAAAGTCGTCACTGTAAGCCTTATTGGAGATCACCGAAGAACCAGGCTTCTCTTCATGAGGTCACCTACCAACCAGTCTTCACTGTCAGAGATTACATGAAAACCAAGCTTCTCCATCAGAAGTCACCTAACAACCAGGCTTTTCTGTCACAGCTATCGTAACAAACAGGCTTCTCCTGGTTAGATCACCCAACCACCAGTCTCCTCTTTATGAGGTCATAAAAAATCCAAGCATCTCTGTAAGAGCTCACATAATAAACAGGCGTCCTCTTATTAGAGATCACTTAAAAACAGGTCTTCTCCTTATGAGGTCACCTACAAACCAGTCTTCTCTGTCAGAGGACTGTTAGGTAGACGTCTCTTTCATAGGTCACTTAACAACCAGGCTGCTACTTTTTCGATCATCCAACAATTTCTCTTTATGTGTTCACCTACAAACCAGTTTTCTCTGACAGAGACAACCTAATAATCATGCTTCTATTTTAGAGCTGCCTCAAAAACCAGCCTTCTCTGTCAGAGGTTGCCTGACAACCAGGCTTCTCCATCAGATGTCTCCTTAAAACATGCTTCTCTGTAGAGACCACCCAACAACAAAGCTTCTGTGTAAGTGGTCATGTAACAAACTGGTTTCTCTGTCAGCCATCACCTAACAACCAGACTGCTCTGTCACAGGTCATCTAACAACAAGGCTTCCACGTACTACAGATCACCTAACAACCAGTCTTCCCTTTAAGAGGTGACCAAACAACCATGCTTCTCTGTCATTGAGAACCTGATAAGCAGGCTTCTCTCAGAGCTCGCCTAACAAACAGGCATGTCCTTATTCGATCACCCAAAAACCACTCTTCTCTTTAGGAGGTCACATAACCACTAGGCTTCTCTGTAACAAGCCTTCTTTGTAAGCCTTATTAGAGATCACCGAACAACCAGGATTCTCCTTACGAGGTCACCTACCAACCAGTCTTCACTGTCAGAGATTACATGAAAACCAAGCTTCTCCATCAGAAGTCACCTAACAAGCAGGCTTCTCTTTCAAAGGTCATGTAACAACCAGGCTTCTCTGTAAGAGATCGCCTGAGAAACTTGCTTCTCATAATTAGATCACACAACAGCCTGTCTTCGATTTATGAGGTCACATAACAACCAGGGTTCTCTGTAAGAGCTCTGTAAGGAACAGGTTTATCAGTCACACATCACCTAACAAAACTTCTCTGTCAGAGATTATCTAACAACAGGCCTTCCACTGATTACAGTTAACCTACCAGTCAGTCTTCCCTTTCAGAGGTGACCTAAAAACCAGGCTTCTCTCTCACAGATAACCAGATAACCAGGCTTTTGGAAGAGCACATAACAAAAAGGCTTTTTGTTATTAGATCACCCAACAACCAGTCTTCTCTTTACGATGTCACATAACAACCAGGTTTCTCTGTGAGAGCTCTGTAACAAACAGGTTTCTCTGCCACACATCACCTAACAAAACTTGTCTGTGAGAAGTCATCTAACAACAAGCCTTCCACTGAATACTGGTCACCTAAAAGTCAGTCTTCCCTATAAGAGGTGCTTCCCTATAACCAGGCTTCTCACTCAGAGATAAACTGATAACCAGGCTTCCCACTCAGACGTCACCTAACAATCAGTCTTCTCTGTCAGAGGTCACCTACCAGGCTTACCCTCATCATGGATCACATAACTACCAGATTTCTCCTTATTAGAGATCAATTGAAAACCAGGCTTATCTGTCAGAGAAAATCTAACATCCCAGCTTGTCCTTACTAGAGACCACCGAACAACCAGGCTTCTCTTTATGAGGTGAGCAACCAAACAGTCTTCACTGTCAGAGATAATGTAACAACTTACCTTCCCTGTCAAGAGTCACCTAACCAATAGGCTTCTCTACCTAACAACCTTTTTTCTCTTTATGAGGTCACATAACAATCAGGCTTCTCTGTAAGACCTCTGTAACAAACAGGTTGCTCTGTCAGACATGACCTGACAAGACTTTTCTGTCACAGATCATCTGACAGCAAGCCTTCCACAGATTACAGATCACCTAACAATCAGTCTTTGGTTTAAGAGGTGAACTAACAACTATACTTCACTCTCAGAGATAGCCTGATACCCAGGCTTCTGTAAGAGCACGCCTTACAAACAGGCTTCTCCTTATGAGATCACCCAACAAGCAGTCTTCTCTTTAGGAGGTCCCATAACAACAAGGCCTCTCTATCAACAGGCTTCACTCTAAGCCTTGTTAGAGATCACCGAAGAACCAGGCTTCTCTTCATGAGGTCACTTACCAACCAGTCTTCACTGTCAGAGATTACATAACAACCAAGCTTCTCCATCAGAAGTCACCTAACAAGCAGGCTTCTCTGTCAGAGCTCGCCTAACTACCAGGCTTCTCCTTCTCTGCAAGTGCTTGCCTCACAAACATGCTTCTCCTTGTTAGATCACCCAACCACCAGTCTTCTCTTTATGAGGTCACATAACATCCACGCTTATCTGGAAGAGCTCTGTAACAAACAGGGTTCTCAGTCACACATCACCTAACAATACTTCTCTGTCAGAGGTCATCTAACAACAAGACTTCTACTGATTGCAGATCACCTACCAATCAGTCTTCCCTTTAAGATGTGACCTGAAAACCATGCTTCTCTGTCACAGATAACCAGATAATCAGGCTTCTGTGAGAGCATGTAACAAACAGGCTTCTCCTCATTACATCACCCAACAACCAGTCTTCCCTTTATGAGGTCACAGAACAACCAGGTTTCTCTGTAAGAGCTCTGTAACAAACAGGTTTCTCTGTCAGACATTACCTAACAAGACTTCTCTGTGACAAGTCATCTAACAACAAGCCTTCCACTGATTTCAGGTCACCTAACAGTCAGTCTTCCCTATGAGAGGTGAGCGAACAACCATGCTTCTCTGTCAGAGATAAACTGATAACCAGGATTCTCTCTCAGATGTCACCTAACAATCAGTCTTCTCTGTCAGAGGTAACCTACCAGGCTTGTCCTCATTATGAATCACATAACTACCAGGTTTCTCCCTATTAGAGATCACCTGACAACCAGGCTTCCCTTTGTGAGGTCTGCAACCCACCAGTCTTCACTGTCAGAGATAATGTTACAACTTACCTTCTCTCTCAGAACTCACCTAACCACCAGGCGTCTATTTTGGAGGTCACCTAACCACCAGGCTACTATTTTGGAGGTCACCTAACAACCAGTCTTCTCTCGGGCATCTCTGCAAGAGCTCTGTAACAAACAGGTTTCTCTGTCAGACATGACCTAACAAAACTTCTCTGTGAGGGATCCTCTGACAACAAGCCTTCCCCTGATTACAGATCACCTAAAAATCATTCCTCGATATAAGAGGTGACCTAACAGCCACACTTCTCTGTCAGAGATAACCAGTTAACCAGGCTTCTCTAAGAGCACGCCGAACAGGTTTCTCTTTATGAGGTCACATAACAACAAGGCCTCTGTATCAAAAGTCGTCACTGTAAGCCTTATTGGAGATCACCGAAGAACCAGGCTTCTCTTCATGAGGTCACCTACCAACCAGTCTTCACTGTCAGAGATTACATGAAAACCAAGCTTCTCCATCAGAAGTCACCTAACAACCAGGCTTTTCTGTCACAGCTATCGTAACAAACAGGCTTCTCCTGGTTAGATCACCCAACCACCAGTCTCCTCTTTATGAGGTCATAAAAAATCCAAGCATCTCTGTAAGAGCTCACATAATAAACAGGCGTCCTCTTATTAGAGATCACTTAAAAACAGGTCTTCTCCTTATGAGGTCACCTACAAACCAGTCTTCTCTGTCAGAGGACTGTTAGGTAGACGTCTCTTTCATAGGTCACTTAACAACCAGGCTGCTACTTTTTCGATCATCCAACAATTTCTCTTTATGTGTTCACCTACAAACCAGTTTTCTCTGACAGAGACAACCTAATAATCATGCTTCTATTTTAGAGCTGCCTCAAAAACCAGCCTTCTCTGTCAGAGGTTGCCTGACAACCAGGCTTCTCCATCAGATGTCTCCTTAAAACATGCTTCTCTGTAGAGACCACCCAACAACAAAGCTTCTGTGTAAGTGGTCATGTAACAAACTGGTTTCTCTGTCAGCCATCACCTAACAACCAGACTGCTCTGTCACAGGTCATCTAACAACAAGGCTTCCACGTACTACAGATCACCTAACAACCAGTCTTCCCTTTAAGAGGTGACCAAACAACCATGCTTCTCTGTCATTGAGAACCTGATAAGCAGGCTTCTCTCAGAGCTCGCCTAACAAACAGGCATGTCCTTATTCGATCACCCAAAAACCACTCTTCTCTTTAGGAGGTCACATAACCACTAGGCTTCTCTGTAACAAGCCTTCTTTGTAAGCCTTATTAGAGATCACCGAACAACCAGGATTCTCCTTACGAGGTCACCTACCAACCAGTCTTCACTGTCAGAGATTACATGAAAACCAAGCTTCTCCATCAGAAGTCACCTAACAAGCAGGCTTCTCTTTCAAAGGTCATGTAACAACCAGGCTTCTCTGTAAGAGATCGCCTGAGAAACTTGCTTCTCATAATTAGATCACACAACAGCCTGTCTTCGATTTATGAGGTCACATAACAACCAGGGTTCTCTGTAAGAGCTCTGTAAGGAACAGGTTTATCAGTCACACATCACCTAACAAAACTTCTCTGTCAGAGATTATCTAACAACAGGCCTTCCACTGATTACAGTTAACCTACCAGTCAGTCTTCCCTTTCAGAGGTGACCTAAAAACCAGGCTTCTCTCTCACAGATAACCAGATAACCAGGCTTTTGGAAGAGCACATAACAAAAAGGCTTTTTGTTATTAGATCACCCAACAACCAGTCTTCTCTTTACGATGTCACATAACAACCAGGTTTCTCTGTGAGAGCTCTGTAACAAACAGGTTTCTCTGCCACACATCACCTAACAAAACTTGTCTGTGAGAAGTCATCTAACAACAAGCCTTCCACTGAATACTGGTCACCTAAAAGTCAGTCTTCCCTATAAGAGGTGCTTCCCTATAACCAGGCTTCTCACTCAGAGATAAACTGATAACCAGGCTTCCCACTCAGACGTCACCTAACAATCAGTCTTCTCTGTCAGAGGTCACCTACCAGGCTTACCCTCATCATGGATCACATAACTACCAGATTTCTCCTTATTAGAGATCAATTGAAAACCAGGCTTATCTGTCAGAGAAAATCTAACATCCCAGCTTGTCCTTACTAGAGACCACCGAACAACCAGGCTTCTCTTTATGAGGTGAGCAACCAAACAGTCTTCACTGTCAGAGATAATGTAACAACTTACCTTCCCTGTCAAGAGTCACCTAACCAATAGGCTTCTCTACCTAACAACCTTTTTTCTCTTTATGAGGTCACATAACAATCAGGCTTCTCTGTAAGACCTCTGTAACAAACAGGTTGCTCTGTCAGACATGACCTGACAAGACTTTTCTGTCACAGATCATCTGACAGCAAGCCTTCCACAGATTACAGATCACCTAACAATCAGTCTTTGGTTTAAGAGGTGAACTAACAACTATACTTCACTCTCAGAGATAGCCTGATACCCAGGCTTCTGTAAGAGCACGCCTTACAAACAGGCTTCTCCTTATGAGATCACCCAACAAGCAGTCTTCTCTTTAGGAGGTCCCATAACAACAAGGCCTCTCTATCAACAGGCTTCACTCTAAGCCTTGTTAGAGATCACCGAAGAACCAGGCTTCTCTTCATGAGGTCACTTACCAACCAGTCTTCACTGTCAGAGATTACATAACAACCAAGCTTCTCCATCAGAAGTCACCTAACAAGCAGGCTTCTCTGTCAGAGCTCGCCTAACTACCAGGCTTCTCCTTCTCTGCAAGTGCTTGCCTCACAAACATGCTTCTCCTTGTTAGATCACCCAACCACCAGTCTTCTCTTTATGAGGTCACATAACATCCACGCTTATCTGGAAGAGCTCTGTAACAAACAGGGTTCTCAGTCACACATCACCTAACAATACTTCTCTGTCAGAGGTCATCTAACAACAAGACTTCTACTGATTGCAGATCACCTACCAATCAGTCTTCCCTTTAAGATGTGACCTGAAAACCATGCTTCTCTGTCACAGATAACCAGATAATCAGGCTTCTGTGAGAGCATGTAACAAACAGGCTTCTCCTCATTACATCACCCAACAACCAGTCTTCCCTTTATGAGGTCACAGAACAACCAGGTTTCTCTGTAAGAGCTCTGTAACAAACAGGTTTCTCTGTCAGACATTACCTAACAAGACTTCTCTGTGACAAGTCATCTAACAACAAGCCTTCCACTGATTTCAGGTCACCTAACAGTCAGTCTTCCCTAGGAGAGGTGAGCGAACAACCATGCTTCTCTGTCAGAGATAAACTGATAACCAGGATTCTCTCTCAGATGTCACCTAACAATCAGTCTTCTCTGTCAGAGGTAACCTACCAGGCTTGTCCTCATTATGAATCACATAACTACCAGGTTTCTCCCTATTAGAGATCACCTGACAACCAGGCTTCCCTTTGTGAGGTCTGCAACCCACCAGTCTTCACTGTCAGAGATAATGTTACAACTTACCTTCTCTCTCAGAACTCACCTAACCACCAGGCGTCTATTTTGGAGGTCACCTAACCACCAGGCTACTATTTTGGAGGTCACCTAACAACCAGTCTTCTCTCGGGCATCTCTGCAAGAGCTCTGTAACAAACAGGTTTCTCTGTCAGACATGACCTAACAAAACTTCTCTGTGAGGGATCCTCTGACAACAAGCCTTCCCCTGATTACAGATCACCTAAAAATCATTCCTCGATATAAGAGGTGACCTAACAGCCACACTTCTCTGTCAGAGATAACCAGTTAACCAGGCTTCTCTAAGAGCACGCCGAACAGGTTTCTCTTTATGAGGTCACATAACAACAAGGCCTCTGTATCAAAAGTCGTCACTGTAAGCCTTATTGGAGATCACCGAAGAACCAGGCTTCTCTTCATGAGGTCACCTACCAACCAGTCTTCACTGTCAGAGATTACATGAAAACCAAGCTTCTCCATCAGAAGTCACCTAACAACCAGGCTTTTCTGTCACAGCTATCGTAACAAACAGGCTTCTCCTGGTTAGATCACCCAACCACCAGTCTCCTCTTTATGAGGTCATAAAAAATCCAAGCATCTCTGTAAGAGCTCACATAATAAACAGGCGTCCTCTTATTAGAGATCACTTAAAAACAGGTCTTCTCCTTATGAGGTCACCTACAAACCAGTCTTCTCTGTCAGAGGACTGTTAGGTAGACGTCTCTTTCATAGGTCACTTAACAACCAGGCTGCTACTTTTTCGATCATCCAACAATTTCTCTTTATGTGTTCACCTACAAACCAGTTTTCTCTGACAGAGACAACCTAATAATCATGCTTCTATTTTAGAGCTGCCTCAAAAACCAGCCTTCTCTGTCAGAGGTTGCCTGACAACCAGGCTTCTCCATCAGATGTCTCCTTAAAACATGCTTCTCTGTAGAGACCACCCAACAACAAAGCTTCTGTGTAAGTGGTCATGTAACAAACTGGTTTCTCTGTCAGCCATCACCTAACAACCAGACTGCTCTGTCACAGGTCATCTAACAACAAGGCTTCCACGTACTACAGATCACCTAACAACCAGTCTTCCCTTTAAGAGGTGACCAAACAACCATGCTTCTCTGTCATTGAGAACCTGATAAGCAGGCTTCTCTCAGAGCTCGCCTAACAAACAGGCATGTCCTTATTCGATCACCCAAAAACCACTCTTCTCTTTAGGAGGTCACATAACCACTAGGCTTCTCTGTAACAAGCCTTCTTTGTAAGCCTTATTAGAGATCACCGAACAACCAGGATTCTCCTTACGAGGTCACCTACCAACCAGTCTTCACTGTCAGAGATTACATGAAAACCAAGCTTCTCCATCAGAAGTCACCTAACAAGCAGGCTTCTCTTTCAAAGGTCATGTAACAACCAGGCTTCTCTGTAAGAGATCGCCTGAGAAACTTGCTTCTCATAATTAGATCACACAACAGCCTGTCTTCGATTTATGAGGTCACATAACAACCAGGGTTCTCTGTAAGAGCTCTGTAAGGAACAGGTTTATCAGTCACACATCACCTAACAAAACTTCTCTGTCAGAGATTATCTAACAACAGGCCTTCCACTGATTACAGTTAACCTACCAGTCAGTCTTCCCTTTCAGAGGTGACCTAAAAACCAGGCTTCTCTCTCACAGATAACCAGATAACCAGGCTTTTGGAAGAGCACATAACAAAAAGGCTTTTTGTTATTAGATCACCCAACAACCAGTCTTCTCTTTACGATGTCACATAACAACCAGGTTTCTCTGTGAGAGCTCTGTAACAAACAGGTTTCTCTGCCACACATCACCTAACAAAACTTGTCTGTGAGAAGTCATCTAACAACAAGCCTTCCACTGAATACTGGTCACCTAAAAGTCAGTCTTCCCTATAAGAGGTGCTTCCCTATAACCAGGCTTCTCACTCAGAGATAAACTGATAACCAGGCTTCCCACTCAGACGTCACCTAACAATCAGTCTTCTCTGTCAGAGGTCACCTACCAGGCTTACCCTCATCATGGATCACATAACTACCAGATTTCTCCTTATTAGAGATCAATTGAAAACCAGGCTTATCTGTCAGAGAAAATCTAACATCCCAGCTTGTCCTTACTAGAGACCACCGAACAACCAGGCTTCTCTTTATGAGGTGAGCAACCAAACAGTCTTCACTGTCAGAGATAATGTAACAACTTACCTTCCCTGTCAAGAGTCACCTAACCAATAGGCTTCTCTACCTAACAACCTTTTTTCTCTTTATGAGGTCACATAACAATCAGGCTTCTCTGTAAGACCTCTGTAACAAACAGGTTGCTCTGTCAGACATGACCTGACAAGACTTTTCTGTCACAGATCATCTGACAGCAAGCCTTCCACAGATTACAGATCACCTAACAATCAGTCTTTGGTTTAAGAGGTGAACTAACAACTATACTTCACTCTCAGAGATAGCCTGATACCCAGGCTTCTGTAAGAGCACGCCTTACAAACAGGCTTCTCCTTATGAGATCACCCAACAAGCAGTCTTCTCTTTAGGAGGTCCCATAACAACAAGGCCTCTCTATCAACAGGCTTCACTCTAAGCCTTGTTAGAGATCACCGAAGAACCAGGCTTCTCTTCATGAGGTCACTTACCAACCAGTCTTCACTGTCAGAGATTACATAACAACCAAGCTTCTCCATCAGAAGTCACCTAACAAGCAGGCTTCTCTGTCAGAGCTCGCCTAACTACCAGGCTTCTCCTTCTCTGCAAGTGCTTGCCTCACAAACATGCTTCTCCTTGTTAGATCACCCAACCACCAGTCTTCTCTTTATGAGGTCACATAACATCCACGCTTATCTGGAAGAGCTCTGTAACAAACAGGGTTCTCAGTCACACATCACCTAACAATACTTCTCTGTCAGAGGTCATCTAACAACAAGACTTCTACTGATTGCAGATCACCTACCAATCAGTCTTCCCTTTAAGATGTGACCTGAAAACCATGCTTCTCTGTCACAGATAACCAGATAATCAGGCTTCTGTGAGAGCATGTAACAAACAGGCTTCTCCTCATTACATCACCCAACAACCAGTCTTCCCTTTATGAGGTCACAGAACAACCAGGTTTCTCTGTAAGAGCTCTGTAACAAACAGGTTTCTCTGTCAGACATTACCTAACAAGACTTCTCTGTGACAAGTCATCTAACAACAAGCCTTCCACTGATTTCAGGTCACCTAACAGTCAGTCTTCCCTATGAGAGGTGAGCGAACAACCATGCTTCTCTGTCAGAGATAAACTGATAACCAGGATTCTCTCTCAGATGTCACCTAACAATCAGTCTTCTCTGTCAGAGGTAACCTACCAGGCTTGTCCTCATTATGAATCACATAACTACCAGGTTTCTCCCTATTAGAGATCACCTGACAACCAGGCTTCCCTTTGTGAGGTCTGCAACCCACCAGTCTTCACTGTCAGAGATAATGTTACAACTTACCTTCTCTCTCAGAACTCACCTAACCACCAGGCGTCTATTTTGGAGGTCACCTAACCACCAGGCTACTATTTTGGAGGTCACCTAACAACCAGTCTTCTCTCGGGCATCTCTGCAAGAGCTCTGTAACAAACAGGTTTCTCTGTCAGACATGACCTAACAAAACTTCTCTGTGAGGGATCCTCTGACAACAAGCCTTCCCCTGATTACAGATCACCTAAAAATCATTCCTCGATATAAGAGGTGACCTAACAGCCACACTTCTCTGTCAGAGATAACCAGTTAACCAGGCTTCTCTAAGAGCACGCCGAACAGGTTTCTCTTTATGAGGTCACATAACAACAAGGCCTCTGTATCAAAAGTCGTCACTGTAAGCCTTATTGGAGATCACCGAAGAACCAGGCTTCTCTTCATGAGGTCACCTACCAACCAGTCTTCACTGTCAGAGATTACATGAAAACCAAGCTTCTCCATCAGAAGTCACCTAACAACCAGGCTTTTCTGTCACAGCTATCGTAACAAACAGGCTTCTCCTGGTTAGATCACCCAACCACCAGTCTCCTCTTTATGAGGTCATAAAAAATCCAAGCATCTCTGTAAGAGCTCACATAATAAACAGGCGTCCTCTTATTAGAGATCACTTAAAAACAGGTCTTCTCCTTATGAGGTCACCTACAAACCAGTCTTCTCTGTCAGAGGACTGTTAGGTAGACGTCTCTTTCATAGGTCACTTAACAACCAGGCTGCTACTTTTTCGATCATCCAACAATTTCTCTTTATGTGTTCACCTACAAACCAGTTTTCTCTGACAGAGACAACCTAATAATCATGCTTCTATTTTAGAGCTGCCTCAAAAACCAGCCTTCTCTGTCAGAGGTTGCCTGACAACCAGGCTTCTCCATCAGATGTCTCCTTAAAACATGCTTCTCTGTAGAGACCACCCAACAACAAAGCTTCTGTGTAAGTGGTCATGTAACAAACTGGTTTCTCTGTCAGCCATCACCTAACAACCAGACTGCTCTGTCACAGGTCATCTAACAACAAGGCTTCCACGTACTACAGATCACCTAACAACCAGTCTTCCCTTTAAGAGGTGACCAAACAACCATGCTTCTCTGTCATTGAGAACCTGATAAGCAGGCTTCTCTCAGAGCTCGCCTAACAAACAGGCATGTCCTTATTCGATCACCCAAAAACCACTCTTCTCTTTAGGAGGTCACATAACCACTAGGCTTCTCTGTAACAAGCCTTCTTTGTAAGCCTTATTAGAGATCACCGAACAACCAGGATTCTCCTTACGAGGTCACCTACCAACCAGTCTTCACTGTCAGAGATTACATGAAAACCAAGCTTCTCCATCAGAAGTCACCTAACAAGCAGGCTTCTCTTTCAAAGGTCATGTAACAACCAGGCTTCTCTGTAAGAGATCGCCTGAGAAACTTGCTTCTCATAATTAGATCACACAACAGCCTGTCTTCGATTTATGAGGTCACATAACAACCAGGGTTCTCTGTAAGAGCTCTGTAAGGAACAGGTTTATCAGTCACACATCACCTAACAAAACTTCTCTGTCAGAGATTATCTAACAACAGGCCTTCCACTGATTACAGTTAACCTACCAGTCAGTCTTCCCTTTCAGAGGTGACCTAAAAACCAGGCTTCTCTCTCACAGATAACCAGATAACCAGGCTTTTGGAAGAGCACATAACAAAAAGGCTTTTTGTTATTAGATCACCCAACAACCAGTCTTCTCTTTACGATGTCACATAACAACCAGGTTTCTCTGTGAGAGCTCTGTAACAAACAGGTTTCTCTGCCACACATCACCTAACAAAACTTGTCTGTGAGAAGTCATCTAACAACAAGCCTTCCACTGAATACTGGTCACCTAAAAGTCAGTCTTCCCTATAAGAGGTGCTTCCCTATAACCAGGCTTCTCACTCAGAGATAAACTGATAACCAGGCTTCCCACTCAGACGTCACCTAACAATCAGTCTTCTCTGTCAGAGGTCACCTACCAGGCTTACCCTCATCATGGATCACATAACTACCAGATTTCTCCTTATTAGAGATCAATTGAAAACCAGGCTTATCTGTCAGAGAAAATCTAACATCCCAGCTTGTCCTTACTAGAGACCACCGAACAACCAGGCTTCTCTTTATGAGGTGAGCAACCAAACAGTCTTCACTGTCAGAGATAATGTAACAACTTACCTTCCCTGTCAAGAGTCACCTAACCAATAGGCTTCTCTACCTAACAACCTTTTTTCTCTTTATGAGGTCACATAACAATCAGGCTTCTCTGTAAGACCTCTGTAACAAACAGGTTGCTCTGTCAGACATGACCTGACAAGACTTTTCTGTCACAGATCATCTGACAGCAAGCCTTCCACAGATTACAGATCACCTAACAATCAGTCTTTGGTTTAAGAGGTGAACTAACAACTATACTTCACTCTCAGAGATAGCCTGATACCCAGGCTTCTGTAAGAGCACGCCTTACAAACAGGCTTCTCCTTATGAGATCACCCAACAAGCAGTCTTCTCTTTAGGAGGTCCCATAACAACAAGGCCTCTCTATCAACAGGCTTCACTCTAAGCCTTGTTAGAGATCACCGAAGAACCAGGCTTCTCTTCATGAGGTCACTTACCAACCAGTCTTCACTGTCAGAGATTACATAACAACCAAGCTTCTCCATCAGAAGTCACCTAACAAGCAGGCTTCTCTGTCAGAGCTCGCCTAACTACCAGGCTTCTCCTTCTCTGCAAGTGCTTGCCTCACAAACATGCTTCTCCTTGTTAGATCACCCAACCACCAGTCTTCTCTTTATGAGGTCACATAACATCCACGCTTATCTGGAAGAGCTCTGTAACAAACAGGGTTCTCAGTCACACATCACCTAACAATACTTCTCTGTCAGAGGTCATCTAACAACAAGACTTCTACTGATTGCAGATCACCTACCAATCAGTCTTCCCTTTAAGATGTGACCTGAAAACCATGCTTCTCTGTCACAGATAACCAGATAATCAGGCTTCTGTGAGAGCATGTAACAAACAGGCTTCTCCTCATTACATCACCCAACAACCAGTCTTCCCTTTATGAGGTCACAGAACAACCAGGTTTCTCTGTAAGAGCTCTGTAACAAACAGGTTTCTCTGTCAGACATTACCTAACAAGACTTCTCTGTGACAAGTCATCTAACAACAAGCCTTCCACTGATTTCAGGTCACCTAACAGTCAGTCTTCCCTATGAGAGGTGAGCGAACAACCATGCTTCTCTGTCAGAGATAAACTGATAACCAGGATTCTCTCTCAGATGTCACCTAACAATCAGTCTTCTCTGTCAGAGGTAACCTACCAGGCTTGTCCTCATTATGAATCACATAACTACCAGGTTTCTCCCTATTAGAGATCACCTGACAACCAGGCTTCCCTTTGTGAGGTCTGCAACCCACCAGTCTTCACTGTCAGAGATAATGTTACAACTTACCTTCTCTCTCAGAAGTCACCTAACCACCAGGCGTCTATTTTGGAGGTCACCTAACCACCAGGCTACTATTTTGGAGGTCACCTAACAACCAGTCTTCTCTCGGGCATCTCTGCAAGAGCTCTGTAACAAACAGGTTTCTCTGTCAGACATGACCTAACAAAACTTCTCTGTGAGGGATCCTCTGACAACAAGCCTTCCCCTGATTACAGATCACCTAAAAATCATTCCTCGATATAAGAGGTGACCTAACAGCCACACTTCTCTGTCAGAGATAACCAGTTAACCAGGCTTCTCTAAGAGCACGCCGAACAGGTTTCTCTTTATGAGGTCACATAACAACAAGGCCTCTGTATCAAAAGTCGTCACTGTAAGCCTTATTGGAGATCACCGAAGAACCAGGCTTCTCTTCATGAGGTCACCTACCAACCAGTCTTCACTGTCAGAGATTACATGAAAACCAAGCTTCTCCATCAGAAGTCACCTAACAACCAGGCTTTTCTGTCACAGCTATCGTAACAAACAGGCTTCTCCTGTTTAGATCACCCAACCACCAGTCTCCTCTTTATGAGGTCATAAAAAATCCAAGCATCTCTGTAAGAGCTCACATAATAAACAGGCGTCCTCTTATTAGAGATCACTTAAAAACAGGTCTTCTCCTTATGAGGTCACCTACAAACCAGTCTTCTCTGTCAGAGGACTGTTAGGTAGACGTCTCTTTCATAGGTCACTTAACAACCAGGCTGCTACTTTTTCGATCATCCAACAATTTCTCTTTATGTGTTCACCTACAAACCAGTTTTCTCTGACAGAGACAACCTAATAATCATGCTTCTATTTTAGAGCTGCCTCAAAAACCAGCCTTCTCTGTCAGAGGTTGCCTGACAACCAGGCTTCTCCATCAGATGTCTCCTTAAAACATGCTTCTCTGTAGAGACCACCCAACAACAAAGCTTCTGTGTAAGTGGTCATGTAACAAACTGGTTTCTCTGTCAGCCATCACCTAACAACGAGACTGCTCTGTCACAGGTCATCTAACAACAAGGCTTCCACGTACTACAGATCACCTAACAACCAGTCTTCCCTTTAAGAGGTGACCAAACAACCATGCTTCTCTGTCATTGAGAACCTGATAAGCAGGCTTCTCTCAGAGCTCGCCTAACAAACAGGCATGTCCTTATTCGATCACCCAAAAACCACTCTTCTCTTTAGGAGGTCACATAACCACTAGGCTTCTCTGTAACAAGCCTTCTTTGTAAGCCTTATTAGAGATCACCGAACAACCAGGATTCTCCTTACGAGGTCACCTACCAACCAGTCTTCACTGTCAGAGATTACATGAAAACCAAGCTTCTCCATCAGAAGTCACCTAACAAGCAGGCTTCTCTTTCAAAGGTCATGTAACAACCAGGCTTCTCTGTAAGAGATCGCCTGAGAAACTTGCTTCTCATAATTAGATCACACAACAGCCTGTCTTCGATTTATGAGGTCACATAACAACCAGGGTTCTCTGTAAGAGCTCTGTAAGGAACAGGTTTATCAGTCACACATCACCTAACAAAACTTCTCTGTCAGAGATTATCTAACAACAGGCCTTCCACTGATTACAGTTAACCTACCAGTCAGTCTTCCCTTTCAGAGGTGACCTAAAAACCAGGCTTCTCTCTCACAGATAACCAGATAACCAGGCTTTTGGAAGAGCACATAACAAAAAGGCTTTTTGTTATTAGATCACCCAACAACCAGTCTTCTCTTTACGATGTCACATAACAACCAGGTTTCTCTGTGAGAGCTCTGTAACAAACAGGTTTCTCTGCCGCACATCACCTAACAAAACTTGTCTGTGAGAAGTCATCTAACAACAAGCCTTCCACTGAATACTGGTCACCTAAAAGTCAGTCTTCCCTATAAGAGGTGCTTCCCTATAACCAGGATTCTCACTCAGAAATAAACTGATAAACACGCTTCCCACTCAGACGTCACCTAACAATCAGTCTTCTCTGTCAGAGGTCACCTACCAGGCTTACCCTCATCATGGATCACATAACTACCAGATTTCTCCTTATTAGAGATCAATTGAAAACCAGGCTTATCTGTCAGAGAAAATCTAACATCCCAGCTTGTCCTTACTAGAGACCACCGAACAACCAGGCTTCTCTTTACGAGGTGAGCAACCAAACAGTCTTCACTGTCAGAGATAATGTAACAACTTACCTTCCCTGTCAAGAGTCACCTAACCAATAGGCTTCTCTACCTAACAACCTTTTTTCTCTTTATGAGGTCACATAACAATCAGGTTTCTCTGTAAGACCTCTGTAACAAACAGGTTGCTCTGTCAGACATGACCTGACAAGACTTTTCTGTCACAGATCATCTGACAGCAAGCCTTCCACAGATTACAGATCACCTAACAATCAGTCTTTGGTTTAAGACGTGAACTAACAACTATACTTCACTCTCAGAGATAGCCTGGTACCCAGGCTTCTGTAAGAGCACGCCTTACAAACAGGCTTCTCCTTATGAGATCACCCAACAAGCAGTCTTCTCTTGAGGAGGTCCCATAACAACAAGGCCTCTCTATCAACAGGCGTCACTCTAAGCCTTGTTAGAGATCACCGAAGAACCAGGCTTCTCTTCATGAGGTCACCTACCAACCAGTCTTCACTGTCAGAGATAACATAACAACCAAGCTTCTCCATCAGAAGTCACCTAACAACCAGGCTTTTCTGTCAGAGCTCTCGTAACAAACAGGCTTCTCCTTCTGAGATCACCCAACACCACCACTCTCCTCTTTATGAGGTCATAAAAAATCCAAGCATCTCTGTAAGAGCTCTCACATAATAAACAGGCGTCCTCTTATTAGAGATCACTTAAAAACAGGTCTTCTCCTTATTGAGGTCACCTACAAACCAGTCTTCTCTGTCAGAGGACTGTTAGGTAGACGTCTCTTCTCATAGGTCACTTAAACAACCAGGCTGCTACTTTTTTCGATCATACCAACAATTTCTCTTTATGTGTTCACCTACAAACCAGTTTTCTCTGACAGAGACAACCTAATAATCATGCTTCTATTTTTAGAGCTGCCTCAAAAACCAGCCTTCTCTGTCAGAGTTTGCCTGACAACCAGGCTTCTCCATCAGATGTCTCCTTAAAACATGCTTCTCTGTAGAGACCACACCAACAACAAAGCTTCTGTGTAAGTGGTCATGTAACAAACTGGTTTCTCTGTCAGCCATCACCTAACAACGAGACTGCTCTGTCACAGGTCATCTAACAACAAGGCTTCCACGTACTACAGATCACATAACAACCAGTGTTCCGTTTAAGAGGTGACCAAACAACCATGCTTCTCTGTCATTGAGAACCTGATAAGCAGGCTTCTCTCAGAGCTCGCCTAACAAAGAGGGATGTCCTTATTCGATCACCCAAAAAGCACTCTTCTCTTTAGGAGGTCACATAACCACTAGGCTTCTCTGTAACAAAGCCTTCTTTGTAAGCCTTATTAGAGATCACCGAACAACCAGGATTCTCCTTACGAGGGTCACCTACCAACCAGTCTTCACTGTCAGAGATTACATGAAAACCAAGCTTCTCCATCAGAAGTCACCTAACAAGCAGGGCTTCTCTTTCAAAGGTCATGTAACAACCAGGCTTCTCTGTAAGAGATCGCCTGAGAAACTTGCTTCTCATAATTAGATCACACAACAGCCTGTCTTTGATTTATGAGGTCACATAACAACCAGGGTTCTCTGTAAGAGCTCTGTAAGGAACAGGTTTATCAGTCACACATCACCTAACAAAACTTCTCTGTCAGAGATTATCTAACAACAGGCCTTCCACTGATTACAGTTAACCTACCAGTCAGTCTTCCCTTTCAGAAGGTGACCCTAAAAAACCAGGCTTCTCTCTCACAGATAACCAGATAACCAGGCTTTTGGAAGAGCACATAACAAAAAGGCTTTTTGTTATTAGATCACCCAACAACCAGTCTTCTCTTTACGATGTCACATAACAACCAGGTTTCTCTGTGAGAGCTCTGTAACAAACAGGTTTCTCTGCCGCACATCACCTAACAAAACTTGTCTGTGAGAAGTCATCTAACAACAAGCCTTCCACTGAATACTGGTCACCTAAAAGTCAGTCTTCCCTATAAGAGGTGCTTCCCTATAACCAGGATTCTCACTCAGAGGTAAACTGATAACCACGCTTCCCACTCAGACGTCACCTAAGAATCAGTCTTCTCTGTCAGAGGTCACCTACCAGGCTTACCCTCATCATGGATCACATAACTACCAGATTTCTCCTTATTAGAGATCAATTGAAAACCAGGCTTATCTGTCAGAGAAAATCTAACATCCCAGCTTGTCCTTACTAGAGACCACCGAACAACCAGGCTTCTCTTTACGAGGTGAGCAACCAAACAGTCTTCACTGTCAGAGATAATGTAACAACTTACCTTCCCTGTCAAGAGTCACCTAACCAATAGGCTTCTCTACCTAACAACCTTTTTTCTCTTTATGAGGTCACATAACAATCAGGTTTCTCTGTAAGACCTCTGTAACAAACAGGTTGCTCTGTCAGACATGACCTGACAAGACTTTTCTGTCACAGATCATCTGACAGCAAGCCTTCCACAGATTACAGATCACCTAACAATCAGTCTTTGGTTTAAGACGTGAACTAACAACTATACTTCACTCTCAGAGATAGCCTGGTACCCAGGCTTCTGTAAGAGCACGCCTTACAAACAGGCTTCTCCTTATGAGATCACCCAACAAGCAGTCTTCTCTTGAGGAGGTCCCATAACAACAAGGCCTCTCTATCAACAGGCGTCACTCTAAGCCTTGTTAGAGATCACCGAAGAACCAGGCTTCTCTTCATGAGGTCACCTACCAACCAGTCTTCACTGTCAGAGATAACATAACAACCAAGCTTCTCCATCAGAAGTCACCTAACAAGCAGGCTTCTCTGTCAGAGCTCGCCTAACTACCAGGCTTCTCCTTCTCTGCAAGTGCTTGCCTCACAAACATGCTTCTCCTTGTTAGATCACCCAACCACCAGTCTTCTCTTTATGAGGTCACATAACATCCACGCTTATCTGGAAGAGCTCTGTAACAAACAGGGTTCTCAGTCACACATCACCTAACAATACTTCTCTGTCAGAGGTCATCTAACAACAAGACTTCTACTGATTGCAGATCACCTACCAATCAGTCTTCCCTTTAAGATGTGACCTGAAAACCATGCTTCTCGGTCACAGATAACCAGATAATCAGGCTTCTGTGAGAGCATGTAACAAACAGGCTTCTCCTCATTACATCACCCAACAACCAGTCTTCCCTTTATGAGGTCACAGAACAACCAGGTTTCTCTGTAAGAGCTCTGTAACAAACAGGTTTCTCTGTCAGACATTACCTAACAAGACTTCTCTGTGACAAGTCATCTAACAACAAGCCTTCCACTGATTTCAGGTCACCTAACAGTCAGTCTTCCCTATGAGAGGTGAGCGAACAACCATGCTTCTCTGTCAGAGATAAAGTGATAACCAGGATTCTCTCTCAGATGTCACCTAACAATCAGTCTTCTCTGTCAGAGGTAACCTACCAGGCTTGTCCTCATTATGAATCACATAACTACCAGGTTTCTCCCTATTAGAGATCACCTGACAACCAGGCTTCCGTTTGTGAGGTCTGCAACCCACCAGTCTTCACTGTCAGAGATAATGTTACAACTTACCTTCTCTCTCAGAAGTCACCTAACCACCAGGCGTCTATTTTGGAGGTCACCTAACCACCAGGCTACTATTTTGGAGGTCACCTAACAACCAGTCTTCTCTCGGGCATCTCTGCAAGAGCTCTGTAACAAACAGGTTTCTCTGTCAGACATGACCTAACAAAACTTCTCTGTGAGGGATCCTCTGACAACAAGCCTTCCCCTGATTACAGATCACCTAAAAATCATTCCTCGATATAAGAGGTGACCTAACAGCCACACTTCTCTGTCAGAGATAACCAGTTAACCAGGCTTCTCTAAGAGCACGCCGAACAGGTTTCTCTTTATGAGGTCACATAACAACAAGGCCTCTGTATCAAAAGTCGTCACTGTAAGCCTTTTTGGAGATCACCGAAGAACCAGGCTTCTCTTCATGAGGTCACCTACCAACCAGTCTTCACTGTCAGAGATTACATGAAAACCAAGCTTCTCCATCAGAAGTCACCTAACAACCAGGCTTTTCTGTCACAGCTATCGTAACAAACAGGCTTCTCCTGATTAGATCACCCAACCACCACTCTCCTCTTTATGAGGTCATAAAAAATCCAAGCATCTCTGTAAGAGCTCACATAATAAACAGGCGTCCTCTTATTAGAGATCACTTAAAAACAGGTCTTCTCCTTATGAGGTCACCTACAAACCAGTCTTCTCTGTCAGAGGACTGTTAGGTAGACGTCTCTTTCATAGGTCACTTAACAACCAGGCTGCTACTTTTTCGATCATCCAACAATTTCTCTTTATGTGTTCACCTACAAACCAGTTTTCTCTGACAGAGACAACCTAATAATCATGCTTCTATTTTAGAGCTGCCTCAAAAACCAGCCTTCTCTGTCAGAGTTTGCCTGACAACCAGGCTTCTCCATCAGATGTCTCCTTAAAACATGCTTCTCTGTAGAGACCACCCAACAACAAAGCTTCTGTGTAAGTGGTCATGTAACAAACTGGTTTCTCTGTCAGCCATCACCTAACAACGAGACTGCTCTGTCACAGGTCATCTAACAACAAGGCTTCCACGTACTACAGATCACCTAACAACCAGTCTTCCCTTTAAGAGGTGACCAAACAACCATGCTTCTCTGTCATTGAGAACCTGATAAGCAGGCTTCTCTCAGAGCTCGCCTAACAAACAGGCATGTCCTTATTCGATCACCCAAAAACCACTCTTCTCTTTAGGAGGTCACATAACCACTAGGCTTCTCTGTAACAAGCCTTCTTTGTAAGCCTTATTAGAGATCACCGAACAACCAGGATTCTCCTTACGAGGTCACCTACCAACCAATCTTCACTGTCAGAGATTACATGAAAACCAAGCTTCTCCATCAGAAGTCACCTAACAAGCAGGCTTCTCTTTCAAAGGTCATGTAACAACCAGGCTTCTCTGTAAGAGATCGCCTGAGAAACTTGCTTCTCATAATTAGATCACACAACAGCCTGTCTTCGATTTATGAGGTCACATAACAACCAGGGTTCTCTGTAAGAGCTCTGTAAGGAACAGGTTTATCAGTCACACATCACCTAACAAAACTTCTCTGTCAGAGATTATCTAACAACAGGCCTTCCACTGATTACAGTTAACCTACCAGTCAGTCTTCCCTTTCAGAGGTGACCTAAAAACCAGGCTTCTCTCTCACAGATAACCAGATAACGAGGCTTTTGGAAGAGCACATAACAAAAAGGCTTTTTGTTATTAGATCACCCAACAACCAGTCTTCTCTTTACGATGTCACATAACAACCAGGTTTCTCTGTGAGAGCTCTGTAACAAACAGGTTTCTCTGCCGCACATCACCTAACAAAACTTGTCTGTGAGAAGTCATCTAACACCAAGCCTTCCACTGAATACTGGTCACCTAAAAGTCAGTCTTCCCTATAAGAGGTGCTTCCCTATAACCAGGCTTCTCACTCAGAGATAAACTGATAACCAGGCTTCCCACTCAGACGTCACCTAACAATCAGTCTTCTCTGTCAGAGGTCACCTACCAGGCTTACCCTCATCATGGATCACATAACTACCAGATTTCTCCTTATTAGAGATCAATTGAAAACCAGGCTTATCTGTCAGAGAAAATCTAACATCCCAGCTTGTCCTTACTAGAGACCACCGAACAACCAGGCTTCTCTTTATGAGGTGAGCAACCAAACAGTCTTCACTGTCAGAGATAATGTAACAACTTACCTTCCCTGTCAAGAGTCACCTAACCAATAGGCTTCTCTACCTAACAACCTTTTTTCTCTTTGTGAGGTCACATAACAATCAGGCTTCTCTGTAAGACCTCTGTAACAAACAGGTTGCTCTGTCAGACATGACCTGACAAGACTTTTCTGTCACAGATCATCTGACAGCAAGCCTTCCACAGATTACAGATCACCTAACAATCAGTCTTTGGTTTAAGAGGTGAACTAACAACTATACTTCACTCTCAGAGATAGCCTGATACCCAGGCTTCTGTAAGAGCATGCCTTACAAACAGGCTTCTCCTTATGAGATCACCCAACAAGCAGTCTTCTCTTTATGAGGTCCCATAACAACAAGGCCTCTCTATCAACAGGCTTCACTCTAAGCCTTGTTAGAGATCACCGAAGAACCAGGCTTCTCTTCATGAGGTCACTTACCAACCAGTCTTCACTGTCAGAGATTACATAACAACCAAGCTTCTCCATCAGAAGTCACCTAACAAGCAGGCTTCTCTGTCAGAGCTCGCCTAACTACCAGGCTTCTCCTTCTCTGCAAGTGCTTGCCTCACAAACATGCTTCTCCTTGTTAGATCACCCAACCACCAGTCTTCTCTTTATGAGGTCACATAACATCCACGCTTATCTGGAAGAGCTCTGTAACAAACAGGGTTCTCAGTCACACATCACCTAACAATACTTCTCTGTCAGAGGTCATCTAACAACAAGACTTCTACTGATTGCAGATCACCTACCAATCAGTCTTCCCTTTAAGATGTGACCTGAAAACCATGCTTCTCTGTCACAGATAACCAGATAATCAGGCTTCTGTGAGAGCATGTAACAAACAGGCTTCTCCTCATTACATCACCCAACAACCAGTCTTCCCTTTATGAGGTCACAGAACAACCAGGTTTCTCTGTAAGAGCTCTGTAACAAACAGGTTTCTCTGTCAGACATTACCTAACAAGACTTCTCTGTGACAAGTCATCTAACAACAAGCCTTCCACTGATTTCAGGTCACCTAACAGTAGGTCTTCCCTATGAGAGGTGAGCGAACAACCATGCTTCTCTGTCAGAGATAAACTGATAACCAGGATTCTCTCTCAGATGTCACCTAACAATCAGTCTTCTCTGTCAGAGGTAACCTACCAGGCTTGTCCTCATTATGAATCACATAACTACCAGGTTTCTCCCTATTAGAGATCACCTGACAACCAGGCTTCCGTTTGTGAGGTCTGCAACCCACCAGTCTTCACTGTCAGAGATAATGTTACAACTTACCTTCTCTCTCAGAAGTCACCTAACCACCAGGCGTCTATTTTGGAGGTCACCTAACCACCAGGCTACTATTTTGGAGGTCACCTAACAACCAGTCTTCTCTCGGGCATCTCTGCAAGAGCTCTGTAACAAACAGGTTTCTCTGTCAGACATGACCTAACAAAACTTCTCTGTGAGGGATCCTCTGACAACAAGCCTTCCCCTGATTACAGATCACCTAAAAATCATTCCTCGATATAAGAGGTGACCTAACAGCCACACTTCTCTGTCAGAGATAACCAGTTAACCAGGCTTCTCTAAGAGCACGCCGAACAGGTTTCTCTTTATGAGGTCACATAACAACAAGGCCTCTGTATCAAAAGTCGTCACTGTAAGCCTTATTGGAGATCACCGAAGAACCAGGCTTCTCTTCATGAGGTCACCTACCAACCAGTCTTCACTGTCAGAGATTACATGAAAACCAAGCTTCTCCATCAGAAGTCACCTAACAACCAGGCTTTTCTGTCACAGCTATGGTAACAAACAGGCTTCTCCTGATTAGATCACCCAACCACCAGTCTCCTCTTTATGAGGTCATAAAAAATCCAAGCATCTCTGTAAGAGCTCACATAATAAACAGGCGTCCTCTTATTAGAGATCACTTAAAAACAGGTCTTCTCCTTATGAGGTCACCTACAAACCAGTCTTCTCTGTCAGAGGACTGTTAGGTAGACGTCTCTTTCATAGGTCACTTAACAACCAGGCTGCTACTTTTTCGATCATCCAACAATTTCTCTTTATGTGTTCACCTACAAACCAGTTTTCTCTGACAGAGACAACCTAATAATCATGCTTCTATTTTAGAGCTGCCTCAAAAACCAGCCTTCTCTGTCAGAGGTTGCCTGACAACCAGGCTTCTCCATCAGATGTCTCCTTAAAACATGCTTCTCTGTAGAGACCACCCAACAACAAAGCTTCTGTGTAAGTGGTCATGTAACAAACTGGTTTCTCTGTCAGCCATCACCTAACAACGAGACTGCTCTGTCACAGGTCATCTAACAACAAGGCTTCCACGTACTACAGATCACCTAACAACCAGTCTTCCCTTTAAGAGGTGACCAAACAACCATGCTTCTCTGTCATTGAGAACCTGATAAGCAGGCTTCTCTCAGAGCTCGCCTAACAAACAGGCATGTCCTTATTCGATCACCCAAAAACCACTCTTCTCTTTAGGAGGTCACATAACCACTAGGCTTCTCTGTAACAAGCCTTCTTTGTAAGCCTTATTAGAGATCACCGAACAACCAGGATTCTCCTTACGAGGTCACCTACCAACCAGTCTTCACTGTCAGAGATTACATGAAAACCAAGCTTCTCCATCAGAAGTCACCTAACAAGCAGGCTTCTCTTTCAAAGGTCATGTAACAACCAGGCTTCTCTGTAAGAGATCGCCTGAGAAACTTGCTTCTCATAATTAGATCACACAACAGCCTGTCTTCGATTTATGAGGTCACATAACAACCAGGGTTCTCTGTAAGAGCTCTGTAAGGAACAGGTTTATCAGTCACACATCACCTAACAAAACTTCTCTGTCAGAGATTATCTAACAACAGGCCTTCCACTGATTACAGTTAACCTACCAGTCAGTCTTCCCTTTCAGAGGTGACCTAAAAACCAGGCTTCTCTCTCACAGATAACCAGATAACCAGGCTTTTGGAAGAGCACATAACAAAAAGGCTTTTTGTTATTAGATCACCCAACAACCAGTCTTCTCTTTACGATGTCACATAACAACCAGGTTTCTCTGTGAGAGCTCTGTAACAAACAGGTTTCTCTGCCACACATCACCTAACAAAACTTGTCTGTGAGAAGTCATCTAACACCAAGCCTTCCACTGAATACTGGTCACCTAAAAGTCAGTCTTCCCTATAAGAGGTGCTTCCCTATAACCAGGCTTCTCACTCAGAGATAAACTGATAACCAGGCTTCCCACTCAGACGTCACCTAACAATCAGTCTTCTCTGTCAGAGGTCACCTACCAGGCTTACCCTCATCATGGATCACATAACTACCAGATTTCTCCTTATTAGAGATCAATTGAAAACCAGGCTTATCTGTCAGAGAAAATCTAACATCCCAGCTTGTCCTTACTAGAGACCACCGAACAACCAGGCTTCTCTTTATGAGGTGAGCAACCAAACAGTCTTCACTGTCAGAGATAATGTAACAACTTACCTTCCCTGTCAAGAGTCACCTAACCAATAGGCTTCTCTACCTAACAACCTTTTTTCTCTTTATGTGGTCACATAACGATCAGGCTTCTCTGTAAGACCTCTGTAACAAACAGGTTGCTCTGTCAGACATGACCTGACAAGACTTTTCTGTCACAGATCATCTGACAGCAAGCCTTCCACAGATTACAGATCACCTAACAATCACTCTTTGGTTTAAGAGGTGAACTAACAACTATACTTCACTCTCAGAGATAGCCTGATACCCAGGCTTCTGTAAGAGCACGCCTTACAAACAGGCTTCTCCTTATGAGGTCACCCAACAAGCAGTCGTCTCTTTATGAGGTCCCATAACAACAAGGCCTCTCTATCAACAGGCTTCACTCTAAGCCTTGTTAGAGATCACCGAAGAACCAGGCTTATCTTCATGAGGTCACTTACCAACCAGTCTTCACTGTCAGAGATTACATAACAACCAAGCTTCTCCATCAGAAGTCACCTAACAAGCAGGCTTCTCTGTCAGAGCTCGCCTAACTACCAGGCTTCTCCTTCTCTGCAAGTGCTTGCCTCACAAACATGCTTCTCCTTGTTAGATCACCCAACCACCAGTCTTCTCTTTATGAGGTCACATAACATCCACGCTTATCTGGAAGAGCTCTGTAACAAACAGGGTTCTCAGTCACACATCACCTAACAATACTTCTCTGTCAGAGGTCATCTAACAACAAGACTTCAACTGATTGCAGATCACCTACCAATCAGTCTTCCCTTTAAGATGTGACCTGAAAACCATGCTTCTCTGTCACAGATAACCAGATAATCAGGCTTCTGTGAGAGCATGTAACAAACAGGCTTCTCCTCATTACATCACCCAACAACCAGTCTTCCCTTTATGAGGTCACAGAACAACCAGGTTTCTCTGTAAGAGCTCTGTAACAAACAGGTTTCTCTGTCAGACATTACCTAACAACACTTCTCTGTGTCAAGTCATCTAACAACAAGCCTACCACTGATTTCAGGTCACCTAACAGTCAGTCTTCCCTATGAGAGGTGAGCGAACAACCATGCTTCTCTGTCAGAGATAAACTGATAACCAGGATTCTCTCTCAGATGTCACCTAACAATCAGTCTTCTCTGTCAGAGGTAACCTACCAGGCTTGTCCTCATTATGAATCACATAACTACCAGGTTTCTCCCTATTGGAGATCACCTGACAACCAGGCTTCATTTTGTGAGGTCTGCAACCCACCAGTCTTCACTGTCAGAGATAATGTTACAACTTACCTTCTCTCTCAGAAGTCACCTAACCACCAGGCGTCTATTTTGGAGGTCACCTAACCACCAGGCTACTACTTTGGAGGTCACCTAACAACCAGTCTTCTCTCGGGCATCTCTGCAAGAGCTCTGTAACAAGCAGGTTGCTCTGTCAGACATGACCTAACAAAACTTCTCTGCGAAGGATCCTCTGACAACAAGCCTGCCCCTGATTACAGATCACCTAAAAATCATTCTTCGATATAAGAGGTGACCTAACAGCCACACTTCTCTGTCAGAGATAACCAGTTAACCAGGCTTCTCTAAGAGCACGCCGAACAGGTTTCTCTTTATGAGGTCACATAACAACAAGGCCTCTGTATCAAAAGTCGTCACTGTAAGCCTTATTGGAAATCACCGAAGAACCAGGCTTCTCTTCATGAGGTCACCTACCAACCAGTCTTCACTGTCAGAGATTACATGAAAACCAAGCTTCTCCATCAGAAGTCACCTAACAACCAGGCTTTTCTGTCACAGCTATCGTAACAAACAGGCTTCTCCTGATTAGATCACCCAACCACCACTCTCCACTTTATGAGGTCATAAAAAATCCAAGCATCTCTGTAAGAGCTCACATAATAAACAGGCGTCCTCTTATTAGAGATCACTTAAAAACAGGTCTTCTCCTTATGAGGTCACCTACAAACCAGTCTTCTCTGTCAGAGGACTGTTAGGTAGACGTCTCTTTCATAGGTCACTTAACAACCAGGCTTCTACTTTTTAGATCATCCAGCAATTTCTCTTTATGTGTTCACCTACAAACCAGTTTTCTCTGACAGAGACAACCTAATAATCATGCTTCTATTTTAGAGCTGCCTCAAAAACCAGCCTTCTCTGTCAGAGGTTGCCTGACAACCAGGCTTCTCCATCAGATGTCTCCTTAAAACATGCTTCTCTGTAGAGACCACCCAACAACAAAGCTTCTCTGTAAGTGGTCATGTAACAAACTGGTTTCTCTGTCAGCCATCACCTAACAACGAGACTGCTCTGTCACAGGTCATCTAACAACAAGGCTTCCACGTACTACAGATCACCTAACAACCAGTCTTCCCTTTAAGATGTGACCAAACAACCATGCTTCTCTGTCATTGAGAACCTGATAAGCAGGCTTCTCTCAGAGCTCGCCTAACAAACAGGCATGTCCTTATTCGATCACCCAAAAACCACTCTTCTCTTTAGGAGGTCACATAACCACTAGGCTTCTCTGTAACAAGCCTTCTTTGTAAGCCTTATTAGAGATCACCGAACAACCAGGATTCTCCTTACGAGGTCACCTACCAACCAGTCTTCACTGTCAGAGATTACATGAAAACCAAGCTTCTCCATCAGAAGTCACCTAGCAAGCAGGCTTCTCTTTCAAAGGTCATGTAACAAACAGGCTTCTCTGTAAGAGATCGCCTGAGAAACTTGCTTCTCATAATTAGATCACACAACAGCCTGTCTTCGATTTATGAGGTCACATAACAACCAGGGTTCTCTGTAAGAGCTCTGTAAGGAACAGGTTTATCAGTCACACATCACCTTACAAAACTTCTCTGTCAGAGATTATCTAACAACAGGCCTTCCACTGATTACAGTTAACCTACCAGTCAGTCTTCACTTTCAGAGGTGACCTAAAAACCAGGCTTCTCTCTCAAAGATAACCAGATAACCAGGCTTTTGGAAGAGCACATAACAAAAAGGCTTTTTGTTATTAGATCACCCAACAACCAGTCTTCTCTTTACGATGTCACATAACAACCAGGTTTCTCTATGAGAGCTCTGTAACAAACAGGTTTCTCTGCCACACATCACCTAACAAAACTTGTCTGTGAGAAGTCATCTAACAACAAGCCTTCCACTGAATACTGGTCACCTAAAAGTCAGTCTTCCCTATAAGAGGTGCTTCCTTATAACCAGGCTTCTCACTCAGAGATAAACTGATAACCAGGCTTCCCACTCAGACGTCACCTAACAATCAGTCTTCTCTGTCAGAAGTCACATACCAGGCTTACCCTCATGATGGATCACATAACTACCAGATTTCTACTTATTAGAGATCAATTGAAAACCAGGCTTATCTGTCAGAGAAAACCTAACATCCCAGCTTGTCCTTACTAGAGACCACCGAACAACCAGGCTTTCCTTTATGAGGTTAGCAACCAAACAGTCTTCACTGTCAGAGATAATGTAACAACTTACCTTCCCTGTCAAGAGTCACCTAACCAATAGGCTTCTCTACCTAACAACCTTTTTTCTCTTTATGTGGTCACATAACAATCAGGCTTCTCTGTAAGACCTCTGTAACAAACAGGTTGCTCTGTCAGACATGACCTGACAAGACTTTTCTGTCACAGATCATCTGACAGCAAGCCTTCCACAGATTACAGATCACCTAACAATCAGTCTTTGGTTTAAGAGGTGAACTAACAACTATACTTCACTCTCAGAGATAGCCTGATACCCAGGCTTCTGTAAGAGCACGCCTTACAAACAGGCTTCTCCTTATGAGGTCACGCAACAAGCAGTCTTCTCTTTATGAGGTCAGATAACAACAAGGCCTCTGTATCAAAAGTCGTCACTGTAAGCCTTATTGGAGATCACCGAAGAACCAGGCTTCTCTTCATGAGGTCACCTACCAACGAGTCTTCACAGTCAGAGATTACATGAAAACCAAGCTTCTCCATCAGAAGTCACGTAACAACCAGGCTTTTCTGTCACAGCTATCGTAACAAACAGGCTTCTCCTGATTAGATCACCCAACCACCACTCTCCACTTTATGAGGTCATAAAAAATCCAAGCATCTCTGTAAGAGCTCACATAATAAACAGGCGTCCTCTTATTAGAGATCACTTAAAAGCAGGTCTTCTCCTTATGAGGTCACCTACAAACCAGTCTTCTCAGTCAGAGGACTCTTAGGTAGACGTCTCTTTCATAGGTCACTTAACAACCAGGCTGCTACTTTTTAGATCATCCAGCAATTTCTCTTTATGTGTTCACCTACAAACCAGTTTTCTCTGACAGAGACAACCTAATAATCATGCTTCTATTTTAGAGCTGCCTCAAAAACCAGCCTTCTCTGTCAGAGGTTGCCTGACAACCAGGCTTCTCCATCAGATGTCTCCTTAAAACATGCTTCTCTGTAGAGACCACCCAACAACAAAGCTTCTGTGTAAGTGGTCATGTAACAAACTGGTTTCTCTGTCAGCCATCACCTAACAACGAGACTGCTCTGTCACAGGTCATCTAACAACAAGGCTTCCACGTACTACAGATCACCTAACAACCAGTCTTCCCTTTAAGAGGTGACCAAACAACCATGCTTCTCTGTCATTGAGAACCTGATAAGCAGGCTTCTCTCAGAGCTCGCCTAACAAACAGGCATGTCCTTATTCGATCACCCAAAAAACACTCTTTTCTTTAGGAGGTCACATAACCACTAGGCTTCTCTGTAACAAGCCTTCTTTGTAAGCCTTATTAGAGATCACCGAACAACCAGGATTCTCCTTACGAGGTCACCTACCAACCAGTCTTCACTGTCAGAGATTACATGAAAACCAAGCTTCTCCATCAGAAGTCACCTAGCAAGCAGGCTTCTCTTTCAAAGGTCATGTAACAACCAGGCTTCTCTGTAAGAGATCGCCTGAGAAACTTGCTTCTCATAATTAGATCACACAACAGCCTGTCTTCGATTTATGAGGTCACATAACAACCAGGGTTCTCTGTAAGAGCTCTGTAAGGAACAGGTTTATCAGTCACACATCACCTAACAAAACTTCTCTGTCAGAGATTATCTAACAACAGGCCTTCCACTGATTACAGTTAACCTACCAGTCAGTCTTCCCTTTCAGAGGTGACCTAAAAACCAGGCTTCTCTGTCACAGATAACCAGATAACCAGGCTTTTGGAAGAGCACATAACAAAAAGGCTTTTTGTTGTTAGATCACCCAACAACCAGTCTTCTCTTTACGATGTCACATAACAACCAGGTTTCTCTGTGAGAGCTCTGTAACAAACAGGTCTCTCTGCCACACATCACCTAACAAAACTTGTCTGTGAGAAGTCATCTAACAACAAGCCTTCCACTGAATACTGGTCACCTAAACGTCAGTCTTCCCTATAAGAGGTGCTTCCTTATAACCAGGCTTCTCACTCAGAGATAAACTGATAACCAGGCTTCCCACTCAGACGTCACCTAACAATCAGTCTTCTCTGTCAGAGGTCACCTACCAGGCTTACCCTCATCATGGATCACATAACTACCAGATTTCTCCTTATTAGAGATCAATTGAAAACCAGGCTTATCTGTCAGAGAAAATCTAACATCCCAGCTTGTCCTTACTAGAGACCACCGAACAACCAGGCTTCTCTTTATGAGGTGAGCAACCAAACAGTCTTCACTGTCAGAGATAATGTAACAACTTACCTTCCCGGTCAAGAGTCACCTAACCAATAGGCTTCTCTACCTAACAACCTTTTTTCTCTTTATGAGGTCACATAACAATCAGGCTTCTCTGTAAGACCTCTGTAACAAACAGGTTGCTCTGTCAGACATGACCTGACAAGACTTTTCTGTCACAGATCATCTGACAGCAAGCCTTCCACAGATTACAGATCACCTAACAATCAGTCTTTGGTTTAAGAGGTGAACTAACAACTATACTTCACTCTCAGAGATAGCCTGATACCCAGGCTTCTGTAAGAGCACGCCTTACAAACAGGCTTCTCCTTATGAGATCACCCAACAAGCAGTCTTCTCTTTAGGAGGTCCCATAACAACAAGGCCTCTCTATCAACAGGCTTCACTCTAAGCCTTGTTAGAGATCACCGAAGAACCAGGCTTCTCTTCATGAGGTCACTTACCAACCAGTCTTCACTGTCAGAGATTACATAACAACCAAGCTTCTCCATCAGAAGTCACCTAACAAGCAGGCTTCTCTGTCAGAGCTCGCCTAACTACCAGGCTTCTCCTTCTCTGCAAGTGCTTGCCTCACAAACATGCTTCTCCTTGTTAGATCACCCAACCACCAGTCTTCTCTTTATGAGGTCACATAACATCCACGCTTATCTGGAAGAGCTCTGTAACAAACAGGGTTCTCAGTCACACATCACCTAACAATACTTCTCTGTCAGAGGTCATCTAACAACAAGACTTCTACTGATTGCAGATCACCTACCAATCAGTCTTCCCTTTAAGATGTGACCTGAAAACCATGCTTCTCTGTCACAGATAACCAGATAATCAGGCTTCTGTGAGAGCATGTAACAAACAGGCTTCTCCTCATTACATCACCCAACAACCAGTCTTCCCTTTATGAGGTCACAGAACAACCAGGTTTCTCTGTAAGAGCTCTGTAACAAACAGGTTTCTCTGTCAGACATTACCTAACAAGACTTCTCTGTGACAAGTCATCTAACAACAAGCCTTCCACTGATTTCAGGTCACCTAACAGTCAGTCTTCCCTATGAGAGGTGAGCGAACAACCATGCTTCTCTGTCAGAGATAAACTGATAACCAGGATTCTCTCTCAGATGTCACCTAACAATCAGTCTTCTCTGTCAGAGGTAACCTACCAGGCTTGTCCTCATTATGAATCACATAACTACCAGGTTTCTCCCTATTAGAGATCACCTGACAACCAGGCTTCCCTTTGTGAGGTCTGCAACCCACCAGTCTTCACTGTCAGAGATAATGTTACAACTTACCTTCTCTCTCAGAAGTCACCTAACCACCAGGCGTCTATTTTGGAGGTCACCTAACCACCAGGCTACTATTTTGGAGGTCACCTAACAACCAGTCTTCTCTCGGGCATCTCTGCAAGAGCTCTGTAACAAACAGGTTTCTCTGTCAGACATGACCTAACAAAACTTCTCTGTGAGGGATCCTCTGACAACAAGCCTGCCCCTGATTACAGATCACCTAAAAATCATTCCTCGATATAAGAGGTGACCTAACAGCCACACTTCTCTGTCAGAGATAACCAGTTAACCAGGCTTCTCTAAGAGCACGCCGAACAGGTTTCTCTTTATGAGGTCACATAACAACAAGGCCTCTGTATCAAAAGTCGTCACTGTAAGCCTTATTGGAGATCACCGAAGAACCAGGCTTCTCTTCATGAGGTCACCTACCAACCAGTCTTCACTGTCAGAGATTACATGAAAACCAAGCTTCTCCATCAGAAGTCACCTAACAACCAGGCTTTTCTGTCACAGCTATCGTAACAAACAGGCTTCTCCTGGTTAGATCACCCAACCACCAGTCTCCTCTTTATGAGGTCATAAAAAATCCAAGCATCTCTGTAAGAGCTCACATAATAAACAGGCGTCCTCTTATTAGAGATCACTTAAAAACAGGTCTTCTCCTTATGAGGTCACCTACAAACCAGTCTTCTCTGTCAGAGGACTGTTAGGTAGACGTCTCTTTCATAGGTCACTTAACAACCAGGCTGCTACTTTTTCGATCATCCAACAATTTCTCTTTATGTGTTCACCTACAAACCAGTTTTCTCTGACAGAGACAACCTAATAATCATGCTTCTATTTTAGAGCTGCCTCAAAAACCAGCCTTCTCTGTCAGAGGTTGCCTGACAACCAGGCTTCTCCATCAGATGTCTCCTTAAAACATGCTTCTCTGTAGAGACCACCCAACAACAAAGCTTCTGTGTAAGTGGTCATGTAACAAACTGGTTTCTCTGTCAGCCATCACCTAACAACCAGACTGCTCTGTCACAGGTCATCTAACAACAAGGCTTCCACGTACTACAGATCACCTAACAACCAGTCTTCCCTTTAAGAGGTGACCAAACAACCATGCTTCTCTGTCATTGAGAACCTGATAAGCAGGCTTCTCTCAGAGCTCGCCTAACAAACAGGCATGTCCTTATTCGATCACCCAAAAACCACTCTTCTCTTTAGGAGGTCACATAACCACTAGGCTTCTCTGTAACAAGCCTTCTTTGTAAGCCTTATTAGAGATCACCGAACAACCAGGATTCTCCTTATGAGGTCACCTACCAACCAGTCTTCACTGTCAGAGATTACATGAAAACCAAGCTTCTCCATCAGAAGTCACCTAACAAGCAGGCTTCTCTTTCAAAGGTCATGTAACAACCAGGCTTCTCTGTAAGAGATCGCCTGAGAAACTTGCTTCTCATAATTAGATCACACAACAGCCTGTCTTCGATTTATGAGGTCACATAACAACCAGGGTTCTCTGTAAGAGCTCTGTAAGGAACAGGTTTATCAGTCACACATCACCTAACAAAACTTCTCTGTCAGAGATTATCTAACAACAGGCCTTCCACTGATTACAGTTAACCTACCAGTCAGTCTTCCCTTTCAGAGGTGACCTAAAAACCAGGCTTCTCTCTCACAGATAACCAGATAACCAGGCTTTTGGAAGAGCACATAACAAAAAGGCTTTTTGTTATTAGATCACCCAACAACCAGTCTTCTCTTTATGATGTCACATAACAACCAGGTTTCTCTGTGAGAGCTCTGTAACAAACAGGTTTCTCTGCCACACATCACCTAACAAAACTTGTCTGTGAGAAGTCATCTAACAACAAGCCTTCCACTGAATACTGGTCACCTAAGAGTCAGTCTTCCCTATAAGAGGTGCTTCCCTATAACCAGGCTTTTCACTCAGAGATAAACTGATAACCAGGCTTCCCACTCAGACGTCACCTAACAATCAGTCTTCTCTGTCAGAGGTCACCTACCAGGCTTACCCTCATCATGGATCACATAACTACCAGATTTCTCCTTATTAGAGATCAATTGAAAACCAGGCTTATCTGTCAGAGAAAGTCTAACATCCCAGCTTGTCCTTACTAGAGACCACCGAACAACCAGGCTTCTCTTTATGAGGTGAGCAACCAAACAGTCTTCACTGTCAGAGATAATGTAACAACTTACCTTCCCTGTCAAGAGTCACCTAACCAATAGGCTTCTCTACCTAACAACCTTTTTTCTCTTTATGAGGTCACATAACAATCAGGCTTCTCTGTAAGACCTCTGTAACAAACAGGTTGCTCTGTCAGACATGACCTGACAAGACTTTTCTGTCACAGATCATCTGACAGCAAGCCTTCCACAGATTACAGATCACCTAACAATCAGTCTTTGGTTTAAGAGGTGAACTAACAACTATACTTCACTCTCAGAGATAGCCTGATACCCAGGCTTCTGTAAGAGCACGCCTTACAAACAGGCTTCTCCTTATGAGATCACCCAACAAGCAGTCTTCTCTTTAGGAGGTCCCATAACAACAAGGCCTCTCTATCAACAGGCTTCACTCTAAGCCTTGTTAGAGATCACCGAAGAACCAGGCTTCTCTTCATGAGGTCACCTACCAACCAGTCTTCACTGTCAGAGATTACATAACAACCAAGCTTCTCCATCAGAAGTCACCTAACAAGCAGGCTTCTCTGTCAGAGCTCGCCTAACTACCAGGCTTCTCCTTCTCTGCAAGTGCTTGCCTCACAAACATGCTTCTCCTTGTTAGATCACCCAACCACCAGTCTTCTCTTTATGAGGTCACATAACATCCACGCTTATCTGGAAGAGCTCTGTAACAAACAGGGTTCTCAGTCACACATCACCTAACAATACTTCTCTGTCAGAGGTCATCTAACAACAAGACTTCTACTGATTGCAGATCACCTACCAATCAGTCTTCCCTTTAAGATGTGACCTGAAAACCATGCTTCTCTGTCACAGATAACCAGATAATCAGGCTTCTGTGAGAGCATGTAACAAACAGGCTTCTCCTCATTACATCACCCAACAACCAGTCTTCCCTTTATGAGGTCACAGAACAACCAGGTTTCTCTGTAAGAGCTCTGTAACAAACAGGTTTCTCTGTCAGACATTACCTAACAAGACTTCTCTGTGACAAGTCATCTAACAACAAGCCTTCCACTGATTTCAGGTCACCTAACAGTCAGTCTTCCCTATGAGAGGTGAGCGAACAACCATGCTTCTCTGTCAGAGATAAACTGATAACCAGGATTCTCTCTCAGATGTCACCTAACAATCAGTCTTCTCTGTCAGAGGTAACCTACCAGGCTTGTCCTCATTATGAATCACATAACTACCAGGTTTCTCCCTATTAGAGATCACCTGACAACCAGGCTTCCCTTTGTGAGGTCTGCAACCCACCAGTCTTCACTGTCAGAGATAATGTTACAACTTACCTTCTCTCTCAGAAGTCACCTAACCACCAGGCGTCTATTTTGGAGGTCACCTAACCACCAGGCTACTATTTTGGAGGTCACCTAACAACCAGTCTTCTCTCGGGCATCTCTGCAAGAGCTCTGTAACAAACAGGTTTCTCTGTCAGACATGACCTAACAAAACTTCTCTGTGAGGGATCCTCTGACAACAAGCCTTCCCCTGATTACAGATCACCTAAAAATCATTCCTCGATATAAGAGGTGACCTAACAGCCACACTTCTCTGTCAGAGATAACCAGTTAACCAGGCTTCTCTAAGAGCACGCCGAACAGGTTTCTCTTTATGAGGTCACATAACAACAAGGCCTCTGTATCAAAAGTCGTCACTGTAAGCCTTATTGGAGATCACCGAAGAACCAGGCTTCTCTTCATGAGGTCACCTACCAACCAGTCTTCACTGTCAGAGATTACATGAAAACCAAGCTTCTCCATCAGAAGTCACCTAACAACCAGGCTTTTCTGTCACAGCTATCGTAACAAACAGGCTTCTCCTGGTTAGATCACCCAACCACCAGTCTCCTCTTTATGAGGTCATAAAAAATCCAAGCATCTCTGTAAGAGCTCACATAATAAACAGGCGTCCTCTTATTAGAGATCACTTAAAAACAGGTCTTCTCCTTATGAGGTCACCTACAAACCAGTCTTCTCTGTCAGAGGACTGTTAGGTAGACGTCTCTTTCATAGGTCACTTAACAACCAGGCTGCTACTTTTTCGATCATCCAACAATTTCTCTTTATGTGTTCACCTACAAACCAGTTTTCTCTGACAGAGACAACCTAATAATCATGCTTCTATTTTAGAGCTGCCTCAAAAACCAGCCTTCTCTGTCAGAGGTTGCCTGACAACCAGGCTTCTCCATCAGATGTCTCCTTAAAACATGCTTCTCTGTAGAGACCACCCAACAACAAAGCTTCTGTGTAAGTGGTCATGTAACAAACTGGTTTCTCTGTCAGCCATCACCTAACAACCAGACTGCTCTGTCACAGGTCATCTAACAACAAGGCTTCCACGTACTACAGATCACCTAACAACCAGTCTTCCCTTTAAGAGGTGACCAAACAACCATGCTTCTCTGTCATTGAGAACCTGATAAGCAGGCTTCTCTCAGAGCTCGCCTAACAAACAGGCATGTCCTTATTCGATCACCCAAAAACCACTCTTCTCCTTAGGAGGTCACATAACCACTAGGCTTCTCTGTAACAAGCCTTCTTTGTAAGCCTTATTAGAGATCACCGAACAACCAGGATTCTCCTTACGAGGTCACCTACCAACCAGTCTTCACTGTCAGAGATTACATGAAAACCAAGCTTCTCCATCAGAAGTCACCTAACAAGCAGGCTTCTCTTTCAAAGGTCATGTAACAACCAGGCTTCTCTGTAAGAGATCGCCTGAGAAAATTGCTTCTCATAATTAGATCACACAACAGCCTGTCTTCGATTTATGAGGTCACATAACAACCAGGGTTCTCTGTAAGAGCTCTGTAAGGAACAGGTTTATCAGTCACACATCACCTAACAAAACTTCTCTGTCAGAGATTATCTAACAACAGGCCTTCCACTGATTACAGTTAACCTACCAGTCAGTCTTCCCTTTCAGAGGTGACCTAAAAACCAGGCTTCTCTCTCACAGATAACCAGATAACCAGGCTTTTGGAAGAGCACATAACAAAAAGGCTTTTTGTTATTAGATCACCCAACAACCAGTCTTCTCTTTACGATGTCACATAACAACCAGGTTTCTCTGTGAGAGCTCTGTAACAAACAGGTTTCTCTGCCGCACATCACCTAACAAAACTTGTCTGTGAGAAGTCATCTAACAACAAGCCTTCCACTGAATACTGGTCACCTAAAAGTCAGTCTTCCCTATAAGAGGTGCTTCCCTATAACCAGGCTTCTCACTCAGAGATAAACTGATAACCAGGCTTCCCACTCAGACGTCACCTAACAATCAGTCTTCTCTGTCAGAGGTCACCTACCAGGCTTACCCTCATCATGGATCACATAACTACCAGATTTCTCCTTATTAGAGATCAATTGAAAACCAGGCTTATCTGTCAGAGAAAGTCTAACATCCCAGCTTGTCCTTACTAGAGACCACCGAACAACCAGGCTTCTCTTTATGAGGTGAGCAACCAAACAGTCTTCACTGTCAGAGATAATGTAACAACTTACCTTCCCGGTCAAGAGTCACCTAACCAATAGGCTTCTCTACCTAACAACCTTTTTTCTCTTTATGAGGTCACATAACAATCAGGCTTCTCTGTAAGACCTCTGTAACAAACAGGTTGCTCTGTCAGACATGACCTGACAAGACTTTTCTGTCACAGATCATCTGACAGCAAGCCTTCCACAGATTACAGATCACCTAACAATCAGTCTTTGGTTTAAGAGGTGAACTAACAACTATACTTCACTCTCAGAGATAGCCTGATACCCAGGCTTCTGTAAGAGCACGCCTTACAAACAGGCTTCTCCTTATGAGATCACCCAACAAGCAGTCTTCTCTTTATGAGGTCCCATAACAACAAGGCCTCTCTATCAACAGGCTTCACTCTAAGCCTTGTTAGAGATCACCGAAGAACCAGGCTTCTCTTCATGAGGTCACCTACCAACCAGTCTTCACTGTCAGAGATTACATAACAACCAAGCTTCTCCATCAGAAGTCACCTAACAAGCAGGCTTCTCTGTCAGAGCTTGCCGAACTACCAGGCTTCTCCTTCTCTGCAAGTGCTTGCCTCACAAACATGCTTCTCTTTGTTAGATCACCCAACCACCAGTCTTCTCTTTATGAGGTCACATAACATCCACGCTTATCTGGAAGAGCTCTGTAACAAACAGGGTTCTCAGTCACACATCACCTAACAATACTACTCTGTCAGAGGTCATCTAACAACAAGACTTCTACTGATTGCAGATCACCTACCAATCAGTCTTCCCTTTAAGATGTGACCAAAACCATGCTTCTCTGTCACAGATAACCAGATAATCAGGCTTCTGTGAGAGCATGTAACAAACAGGCTTCTCCTCATTACATCACCCAACAACCAGTCTTCCCTTTATGAGGTCACAGAACAACCAGGTTTCTCTGTAAGAGCTCTGTAACAAACAGGTTTCTCTGTCAGACATTACCTAACAAGACTTCTCTGTGACAAGTCATCTAACAACAAGCCTTCCACTGATTTCAGGTCACCTAACAGTCAGTCTTCCCTATGAGAGGTGAGCGAACAACCATGCTTCTCTGTCAGAGATAAACTGATAACCAGGATTCTCTCTCAGATGTCACCTAACAATCAGTCTTCTCTGTCAGAGGTAACCTACCAGGCTTGTCCTCATTATGAATCACATAACTACCAGGTTTCTCCCTATTAGAGATCACCTGACAACCAGGCTTCCCTTTGTGAGGTCTGCAACCCACCAGTCTTCACTGTCAGAGATAATGTTACAACTTACCTTCTCTCTCAGAAGTCACCTAACCACCAGGCGTCTATTTTGGAGGTCACCTAACCACCAGGCTACTATTTTGGAGGTCACCTAACAACCAGTCTTCTCTCGGGCATCTCTGCAAGAGCTCTGTAACAAACAGGTTTCTCTGTCAGACATGACCTAACAAAACTTCTCTGTGAGGGATCCTCTGACAACAAGCCTTCCCCTGATTACAGATCACCTAAAAATCATTCCTCGATATAAGAGGTGACCTAACAGCCACACTTCTCTGTCAGAGATAACCAGTTAACCAGGCTTCTCTAAGAGCACGCCGAACAGGTTTCTCTTTATGAGGTCACATAACAACAAGGCCTCTGTATCAAAAGTCGTCACTGTAAGCCTTATTGGAGATCACCGAAGAACCAGGCTTCTCTTCATGAGGTCACCTACCAACCAGTCTTCACTGTCAGAGATTACATGAAAACCAAGCTTCTCCATCAGAAGTCACCTAACAACCAGGCTTTTCTGTCACAGCTATCGTAACAAACAGGCTTCTCAAGATTAGATCACCCAACCACCAGTCTCCTCTTTATGAGGTCATAAAAAATCCAAGCATCTCTGTAAGAGCTCACATAATAAACAGGCGTCCTCTTATTAGAGATCACTTAAAAACAGGTCTTCTCCTTATGAGGTCACCTACAAACCAGTCTTCTCTGTCAGAGGACTGTTAGGTAGACGTCTCTTTCATAGGTCACTTAACAACCAGGCTGCTACTTTTTCGATCATCCAACAATTTCTCTTTATGTGTTCACCTACAAACCAGTTTTCTCTGACAGAGACAACCTAATAATCATGCTTCTATTTTAGAGCTGCCTCAAAAACCAGCCTTCTCTGTCAGAGGTTGCCTGACAACCAGGCTTCTCCATCAGATGTCTCCTTAAAACATGCTTCTCTGTAGAGACCACCCAACAACAAAGCTTCTGTGTAAGTGGTCATGTAACAAACTGGTTTCTCTGTCAGCCATCACCTAACAACCAGACTGCTCTGTCACAGGTCATCTAACAACAAGGCTTCCACGTACTACAGATCACCTAACAACCAGTCTTCCCTTTAAGAGGTGACCAAACAACCATGCTTCTCTGTCATTGAGAACCTGATAAGCAGGCTTCTCTCAGAGCTCGCCTAACAAACAGGCATGTCCTTATTCGATCACCCAAAAACCACTCTTCTCCTTAGGAGGTCACATAACCACTAGGCTTCACTGTAACAAGCCTTCTTTGTAAGCCTTATTAGAGATCACCGAACAACCAGGATTCTCCTTACGAGGTCACCTACCAACCAGTCTTCACTGTCAGAGATTACATGAAAACCAAGCTTCTCCATCAGAAGTCACCTAACAAGCAGGCTTCTCTTTCAAAGGTCATGTAACAACCAGGCTTCTCTGTAAGAGATCGCCTGAGAAAATTGCTTCTCATAATTAGATCACACAACAGCCTGTCTTCGATTTATGAGGTCACATAACAACCAGGGTTCTCTGTAAGAGCTCTGTAAGGAACAGGTTTATCAGTCACACATCACCTAACAAAACTTCTCTGTCAGAGATTATCTAACAACAGGCCTTCCACTGATTACAGTTAACCTACCAGTCAGTCTTCCCTTTCAGAGGTGACCTAAAAACCAGGCTTCTCTCTCACAGATAACCAGATAACCAGGCTTTTGGAAGAGCACATAACAAAAAGGCTTTTTGTTATTAGATCACCCAACAACCAGTCTTCTCTTTACGATGTCACATAACAACCAGGTTTCTCTGTGAGAGCTCTGTAACAAACAGGTTTCTCTGCCGCACATCACCTAACAAAACTTGTCTGTGAGAAGTCATCTAACAACAAGCCTTCCACTGAATACTGGTCACCTAAAAGTCAGTCTTCCCTATAAGAGGTGCTTCCCTATAACCAGGCTTCTCACTCAGAGATAAACTGATAACCAGGCTTCCCACTCAGACGTCACCTAACAATCAGTCTTCTCTGTCAGAGGTCACCTACCAGGCTTACCCTCATCATGGATCACATAACTACCAGATTTCTCCTTATTAGAGATCAATTGAAAACCAGGCTTATCTGTCAGAGAAAATCTAACATCCCAGCTTGTCCTTACTAGAGACCACCGAACAACCAGGCTTCTCTTTATGAGGTGAGCAACCAAACAGTCTTCACTGTCAGAGATAATGTAACAACTTACCTTCCCTGTCAAGAGTCACCTAACCAATAGGCTTCTCTACCTAACAACCTTTTTTCTCTTTATGAGGTCACATAACAATCAGGCTTCTCTGTAAGACCTCTGTAACAAACAGGTTGCTCTGTCAGACATGACCTGACAAGACTTTTCTGTCACAGATCATCTGACAGCAAGCCTTCCACAGATTACAGATCACCTAACAATCAGTCTTTGGTTTAAGAGGTGAACTAACAACTATACTTCACTCTCAGAGATAGCCTGATACCCAGGCTTCTGTAAGAGCACGCCTTACAAACAGGCTTCTCCTTATGAGATCACCCAACAAGCAGTCTTCTCTTTAGGAGGTCCCATAACAACAAGGCCTCTCTATCAACAGGCTTCACTCTAAGCCTTGTTAGAGATCACCGAAGAACCAGGCTTCTCTTCATGAGGTCACCTACCAACCAGTCTTCACTGTCAGAGATTACATAACAACCAAGCTTCTCCATCAGAAGTCACCTAACAAGCAGGCTTCTCTGTCAGAGCTCGCCTAACTACCAGGCTTCTCCTTCTCTGCAAGTGCTTGCCTCACAAACATGCTTCTCCTTGTTAGATCACCCAACCACCAGTCTTCTCTTTATGAGGTCACATAACATCCACGCTTATCTGGAAGAGCTCTGTAACAAACAGGGTTCTCAGTCACACATCACCTAACAATACTTCTCTGTCAGAGGTCATCTAACAACAAGACTTCTACTGATTGCAGATCACCTACCAATCAGTCTTCCCTTTAAGATGTGACCTGAAAACCATGCTTCTCTGTCACAGATAACCAGATAATCAGGCTTCTGTGAGAGCATGTAACAAACAGGCTTCTCCTCATTACATCACCCAACAACCAGTCTTCCCTTTATGAGGTCACAGAACAACCAGGTTTCTCTGTAAGAGCTCTGTAACAAACAGGTTTCTCTGTCAGACATTACCTAACAAGACTTCTCTGTGACAAGTCATCTAACAACAAGCCTTCCACTGATTTCAGGTCACCTAACAGTCAGTCTTCCCTATGAGAGGTGAGCGAACAACCATGCTTCTCTGTCAGAGATAAACTGATAACCAGGATTCTCTCTCAGATGTCACCTAACAATCAGTCTTCTCTGTCAGAGGTAACCTACCAGGCTTGTCCTCATTATGAATCACATAACTACCAGGTTTCTCCCTATTAGAGATCACCTGACAACCAGGCTTCCGTTTGTGAGGTCTGCAACCCACCAGTCTTCACTGTCAGAGATAATGTTACAACTTACCTTCTCTCTCAGAAGTCACCTAACCACCAGGCGTCTATTTTGGAGGTCACCTAACCACCAGGCTACTATTTTGGAGGTCACCTAACAACCAGTCTTCTCTCGGGCATCTCTGCAAGAGCTCTGTAACAAACAGGTTTCTCTGTCAGACATGACCTAACAAAACTTCTCTGTGAGGGATCCTCTGACAACAAGCCTTCCCCTGATTACAGATCACCTAAAAATCATTCCTCGATATAAGAGGTGACCTAACAGCCACACTTCTCTGTCAGAGATAACCAGTTAACCAGGCTTCTCTAAGAGCACGCCGAACAGGTTTCTCTTTATGAGGTCACATAACAACAAGGCCTCTGTATCAAAAGTCGTCACTGTAAGCCTTATTGGAGATCACCGAAGAACCAGGCTTCTCTTCATGAGGTCACCTACCAACCAGTCTTCACTGTCAGAGATTACATGAAAACCAAGCTTCTCCATCAGAAGTCACCTAACAACCAGGCTTTTCTGTCACAGCTATCGTAACAAACAGGCTTCTCCTGGTTAGATCACCCAACCACCAGTCTCCTCTTTATGAGGTCATAAAAAATCCAAGCATCTCTGTAAGAGCTCACATAATAAACAGGCGTCCTCTTATTAGAGATCACTTAAAAACAGGTCTTCTCCTTATGAGGTCACCTACAAACCAGTCTTCTCTGTCAGAGGACTGTTAGGTAGACGTCTCTTTCATAGGTCACTTAACAACCAGGCTGCTACTTTTTCGATCATCCAACAATTTCTCTTTATGTGTTCACCTACAAACCAGTTTTCTCTGACAGAGACAACCTAATAATCATGCTTCTATTTTAGAGCTGCCTCAAAAACCAGCCTTCTCTGTCAGAGGTTGCCTGACAACCAGGCTTCTCCATCAGATGTCTCCTTAAAACATGCTTCTCTGTAGAGACCACCCAACAACAAAGCTTCTGTGTAAGTGGTCATGTAACAAACTGGTTTCTCTGTCAGCCATCACCTAACAACCAGACTGCTCTGTCACAGGTCATCTAACAACAAGGCTTCCACGTACTACAGATCACCTAACAACCAGTCTTCCCTTTAAGAGGTGACCAAACAACCATGCTTCTCTGTCATTGAGAACCTGATAAGCAGGCTTCTCTCAGAGCTCGCCTAACAAACAGGCATGTCCTTATTCGATCACCCAAAAACCACTCTTCTCCTTAGGAGGTCACATAACCACTAGGCTTCTCTGTAACAAGCCTTCTTTGTAAGCCTTATTAGAGATCACCGAACAACCAGGATTCTCCTTACGAGGTCACCTACCAACCAGTCTTCACTGTCAGAGATTACATGAAAACCAAGCTTCTCCATCAGAAGTCACCTAACAAGCAGGCTTCTCTTTCAAAGGTCATGTAACAACCAGGCTTCTCTGTAAGAGATCGCCTGAGAAAATTGCTTCTCATAATTAGATCACACAACAGCCTGTCTTCGATTTATGAGGTCACATAACAACCAGGGTTCTCTGTAAGAGCTCTGTAAGGAACAGGTTTATCAGTCACACATCACCTAACAAAACTTCTCTGTCAGAGATTATCTAACAACAGGCCTTCCACTGATTACAGTTAACCTACCAGTCAGTCTTCCCTTTCAGAGGTGACCTAAAAACCAGGCTTCTCTCTCACAGATAACCAGATAACCAGGCTTTTGGAAGAGCACATAACAAAAAGGCTTTTTGTTATTAGATCACCCAACAACCAGTCTTCTCTTTACGATGTCACATAACAACCAGGTTTCTCTGTGAGAGCTCTGTAACAAACAGGTTTCTCTGCCGCACATCACCTAACAAAACTTGTCTGTGAGAAGTCATCTAACAACAAGCCTTCCACTGAATACTGGTCACCTAAAAGTCAGTCTTCCCTATAAGAGGTGCTTCCCTATAACCAGGCTTCTCACTCAGAGATAAACTGATAACCAGGCTTCCCACTCAGACGTCACCTAACAATCAGTCTTCTCTGTCAGAGGTCACCTACCAGGCTTACCCTCATCATGGATCACATAACTACCAGATTTCTCCTTATTAGAGATCAATTGAAAACCAGGCTTATCTGTCAGAGAAAATCTAACATCCCAGCTTGTCCTTACTAGAGACCACCGAACAACCAGGCTTCTCTTTATGAGGTGAGCAACCAAACAGTCTTCACTGTCAGAGATAATGTAACAACTTACCTTCCCTGTCAAGAGTCACCTAACCAATAGGCTTCTCTACCTAACAACCTTTTTTCTCTTTATGAGGTCACATAACAATCAGGCTTCTCTGTAAGACCTCTGTAACAAACAGGTTGCTCTGTCAGACATGACCTGACAAGACTTTTCTGTCACAGATCATCTGACAGCAAGCCTTCCACAGATTACAGATCACCTAACAATCAGTCTTTGGTTTAAGAGGTGAACTAACAACTATACTTCACTCTCAGAGATAGCCTGATACCCAGGCTTCTGTAAGAGCACGCCTTACAAACAGGCTTCTCCTTATGAGATCACCCAACAAGCAGTCTTCTCTTTATGAGGTCCCATAACAACAAGGCCTCTCTATCAACAGGCTTCACTCTAAGCCTTGTTAGAGATCACCGAAGAACCAGGCTTCTCTTCATGAGGTCACCTACCAACCAGTCTTCACTGTCAGAGATTACATAACAACCAAGCTTCTCCATCAGAAGTCACCTAACAAGCAGGCTTCTCTGTCAGAGCTCGCCTAACTACCAGGCTTCTCCTTCTCTGCAAGTGCTTGCCTCACAAACATGCTTCTCCTTGTTAGATCACCCAACCACCAGTCTTCTCTTTATGAGGTCACATAACATCCACGCTTATCTGGAAGAGCTCTGTAACAAACAGGGTTCTCAGTCACACATCACCTAACAATACTTCTCTGTCAGAGGTCATCTAACAACAAGACTTCTACTGATTGCAGATCACCTACCAATCAGTCTTCCCTTTAAGATGTGACCTGAAAACCATGCTTCTCTGTCACAGATAACCAGATAATCAGGCTTCTGTGAGAGCATGTAACAAACAGGCTTCTCCTCATTACATCACCCAACAACCAGTCTTCCCTTTATGAGGTCACAGAACAACCAGGTTTCTCTGTAAGAGCTCTGTAACAAACAGGTTTCTCTGTCAGACATTACCTAACAAGACTTCTCTGTGACAAGTCATCTAACAACAAGCCTTCCACTGATTTCAGGTCACCTAACAGTCAGTCTTCCCTATGAGAGGTGAGCGAACAACCATGCTTCTCTGTCAGAGATAAACTGATAACCAGGATTCTCTCTCAGATGTCACCTAACAATCAGTCTTCTCTGTCAGAGGTAACCTACCAGGCTTGTCCTCATTATGAATCACATAACTACCAGGTTTCTCCCTATTAGAGATCACCTGACAACCAGGCTTCCGTTTGTGAGGTCTGCAACCCACCAGTCTTCACTGTCAGAGATAATGTTACAACTTACCTTCTCTCTCAGAAGTCACCTAACCACCAGGCGTCTATTTTGGAGGTCACCTAACCACCAGGCTACTATTTTGGAGGTCACCTAACAACCAGTCTTCTCTCGGGCATCTCTGCAAGAGCTCTGTAACAAACAGGTTTCTCTGTCAGACATGACCTAACAAAACTTCTCTGTGAGGGATCCTCTGACAACAAGCCTTCCCCTGATTACAGATCACCTAAAAATCATTCCTCGATATAAGAGGTGACCTAACAGCCACACTTCTCTGTCAGAGATAACCAGTTAACCAGGCTTCTCTAAGAGCACGCCGAACAGGTTTCTCTTTATGAGGTCACATAACAACAAGGCCTCTGTATCAAAAGTCGTCACTGTAAGCCTTATTGGAGATCACCGAAGAACCAGGCTTCTCTTCATGAGGTCACCTACCAACCAGTCTTCACTGTCAGAGATTACATGAAAACCAAGCTTCTCCATCAGAAGTCACCTAACAACCAGGCTTTTCTGTCACAGCTATCGTAACAAACAGGCTTCTCCTGGTTAGATCACCCAACCACCAGTCTCCTCTTTATGAGGTCATAAAAAATCCAAGCATCTCTGTAAGAGCTCACATAATAAACAGGCGTCCTCTTATTAGAGATCACTTAAAAACAGGTCTTCTCCTTATGAGGTCACCTACAAACCAGTCTTCTCTGTCAGAGGACTGTTAGGTAGACGTCTCTTTCATAGGTCACTTAACAACCAGGCTGCTACTTTTTCGATCATCCAACAATTTCTCTTTATGTGTTCACCTACAAACCAGTTTTCTCTGACAGAGACAACCTAATAATCATGCTTCTATTTTAGAGCTGCCTCAAAAACCAGCCTTCTCTGTCAGAGGTTGCCTGACAACCAGGCTTCTCCATCAGATGTCTCCTTAAAACATGCTTCTCTGTAGAGACCACCCAACAACAAAGCTTCTGTGTAAGTGGTCATGTAACAAACTGGTTTCTCTGTCAGCCATCACCTAACAACCAGACTGCTCTGTCACAGGTCATCTAACAACAAGGCTTCCACGTACTACAGATCACCTAACAACCAGTCTTCCCTTTAAGAGGTGACCAAACAACCATGCTTCTCTGTCATTGAGAACCTGATAAGCAGGCTTCTCTCAGAGCTCGCCTAACAAACAGGCATGTCCTTATTCGATCACCCAAAAACCACTCTTCTCCTTAGGAGGTCACATAACCACTAGGCTTCACTGTAACAAGCCTTCTTTGTAAGCCTTATTAGAGATCACCGAACAACCAGGATTCTCCTTACGAGGTCACCTACCAACCAGTCTTCACTGTCAGAGATTACATGAAAACCAAGCTTCTCCATCAGAAGTCACCTAACAAGCAGGCTTCTCTTTCAAAGGTCATGTAACAACCAGGCTTCTCTGTAAGAGATCGCCTGAGAAAATTGCTTCTCATAATTAGATCACACAACAGCCTGTCTTCGATTTATGAGGTCACATAACAACCAGGGTTCTCTGTAAGAGCTCTGTAAGGAACAGGTTTATCAGTCACACATCACCTAACAAAACTTCTCTGTCAGAGATTATCTAACAACAGGCCTTCCACTGATTACAGTTAACCTACCAGTCAGTCTTCCCTTTCAGAGGTGACCTAAAAACCAGGCTTCTCTCTCACAGATAACCAGATAACCAGGCTTTTGGAAGAGCACATAACAAAAAGGCTTTTTGTTATTAGATCACCCAACAACCAGTCTTCTCTTTACGATGTCACATAACAACCAGGTTTCTCTGTGAGAGCTCTGTAACAAACAGGTTTCTCTGCCGCACATCACCTAACAAAACTTGTCTGTGAGAAGTCATCTAACAACAAGCCTTCCACTGAATACTGGTCACCTAAAAGTCAGTCTTCCCTATAAGAGGTGCTTCCCTATAACCAGGCTTCTCACTCAGAGATAAACTGATAACCAGGCTTCCCACTCAGACGTCACCTAACAATCAGTCTTCTCTGTCAGAGGTCACCTACCAGGCTTACCCTCATCATGGATCACATAACTACCAGATTTCTCCTTATTAGAGATCAATTGAAAACCAGGCTTATCTGTCAGAGAAAGTCTAACATCCCAGCTTGTCCTTACTAGAGACCACCGAACAACCAGGCTTCTCTTTATGAGGTGAGCAACCAAACAGTCTTCACTGTCAGAGATAATGTAACAACTTACCTTCCCTGTCAAGAGTCACCTAACCAATAGGCTTCTCTACCTAACAACCTTTTTTCTCTTTATGAGGTCACATAACAATCAGGCTTCTCTGTAAGACCTCTGTAACAAACAGGTTGCTCTGTCAGACATGACCTGACAAGACTTTTCTGTCACAGATCATCTGACAGCAAGCCTTCCACAGATTACAGATCACCTAACAATCAGTCTTTGGTTTAAGAGGTGAACTAACAACTATACTTCACTCTCAGAGATAGCCTGATACCCAGGCTTCTGTAAGAGCACGCCTTACAAACAGGCTTCTCCTTATGAGATCACCCAACAAGCAGTCTTCTCTTTATGAGGTCCCATAACAACAAGGCCTCTCTATCAACAGGCTTCACTCTAAGCCTTGTTAGAGATCACCGAAGAACCAGGCTTCTCTTCATGAGGTCACCTACCAACCAGTCTTCACTGTCAGAGATTACATAACAACCAAGCTTCTCCATCAGAAGTCACCTAACAAGCAGGCTTCTCTGTCAGAGCTCGCCTAACTACCAGGCTTCTCCTTCTCTGCAAGTGCTTGCCTCACAAACATGCTTCTCCTTGTTAGATCACCCAACCACCAGTCTTCTCTTTATGAGGTCACATAACATCCACGCTTATCTGGAAGAGCTCTGTAACAAACAGGGTTCTCAGTCACACATCACCTAACAATACTTCTCTGTCAGAGGTCATCTAACAACAAGACTTCTACTGATTGCAGATCACCTACCAATCAGTCTTCCCTTTAAGATGTGACCTGAAAACCATGCTTCTCTGTCACAGATAACCAGATAATCAGGCTTCTGTGAGAGCATGTAACAAACAGGCTTCTCCTCATTACATCACCCAACAACCAGTCTTCCCTTTATGAGGTCACAGAACAACCAGGTTTCTCTGTAAGAGCTCTGTAACAAACAGGTTTCTCTGTCAGACATTACCTAACAAGACTTCTCTGTGACAAGTCATCTAACAACAAGCCTTCCACTGATTTCAGGTCACCTAACAGTCAGTCTTCCCTATGAGAGGTGAGCGAACAACCATGCTTCTCTGTCAGAGATAAACTGATAACCAGGATTCTCTCTCAGATGTCACCTAACAATCAGTCTTCTCTGTCAGAGGTAACCTACCAGGCTTGTCCTCATTATGAATCACATAACTACCAGGTTTCTCCCTATTAGAGATCACCTGACAACCAGGCTTCCGTTTGTGAGGTCTGCAACCCACCAGTCTTCACTGTCAGAGATAATGTTACAACTTACCTTCTCTCTCAGAAGTCACCTAACCACCAGGCGTCTATTTTGGAGGTCACCTAACCACCAGGCTACTATTTTGGAGGTCACCTAACAACCAGTCTTCTCTCGGGCATCTCTGCAAGAGCTCTGTAACAAACAGGTTTCTCTGTCAGACATGACCTAACAAAACTTCTCTGTGAGGGATCCTCTGACAACAAGCCTTCCCCTGATTACAGATCACCTAAAAATCATTCCTCGATATAAGAGGTGACCTAACAGCCACACTTCTCTGTCAGAGATAACCAGTTAACCAGGCTTCTCTAAGAGCACGCCGAACAGGTTTCTCTTTATGAGGTCACATAACAACAAGGCCTCTGTATCAAAAGTCGTCACTGTAAGCCTTATTGGAGATCACCGAAGAACCAGGCTTCTCTTCATGAGGTCACCTACCAACCAGTCTTCACTGTCAGAGATTACATGAAAACCAAGCTTCTCCATCAGAAGTCACCTAACAACCAGGCTTTTCTGTCACAGCTATCGTAACAAACAGGCTTCTCCTGGTTAGATCACCCAACCACCAGTCTCCTCTTTATGAGGTCATAAAAAATCCAAGCATCTCTGTAAGAGCTCACATAATAAACAGGCGTCCTCTTATTAGAGATCACTTAAAAACAGGTCTTCTCCTTATGAGGTCACCTACAAACCAGTCTTCTCTGTCAGAGGACTGTTAGGTAGACGTCTCTTTCATAGGTCACTTAACAACCAGGCTGCTACTTTTTCGATCATCCAACAATTTCTCTTTATGTGTTCACCTACAAACCAGTTTTCTCTGACAGAGACAACCTAATAATCATGCTTCTATTTTAGAGCTGCCTCAAAAACCAGCCTTCTCTGTCAGAGGTTGCCTGACAACCAGGCTTCTCCATCAGATGTCTCCTTAAAACATGCTTCTCTGTAGAGACCACCCAACAACAAAGCTTCTGTGTAAGTGGTCATGTAACAAACTGGTTTCTCTGTCAGCCATCACCTAACAACCAGACTGCTCTGTCACAGGTCATCTAACAACAAGGCTTCCACGTACTACAGATCACCTAACAACCAGTCTTCCCTTTAAGAGGTGACCAAACAACCATGCTTCTCTGTCATTGAGAACCTGATAAGCAGGCTTCTCTCAGAGCTCGCCTAACAAACAGGCATGTCCTTATTCGATCACCCAAAAACCACTCTTCTCCTTAGGAGGTCACATAACCACTAGGCTTCACTGTAACAAGCCTTCTTTGTAAGCCTTATTAGAGATCACCGAACAACCAGGATTCTCCTTACGAGGTCACCTACCAACCAGTCTTCACTGTCAGAGATTACATGAAAACCAAGCTTCTCCATCAGAAGTCACCTAACAAGCAGGCTTCTCTTTCAAAGGTCATGTAACAACCAGGCTTCTCTGTAAGAGATCGCCTGAGAAAATTGCTTCTCATAATTAGATCACACAACAGCCTGTCTTCGATTTATGAGGTCACATAACAACCAGGGTTCTCTGTAAGAGCTCTGTAAGGAACAGGTTTATCAGTCACACATCACCTAACAAAACTTCTCTGTCAGAGATTATCTAACAACAGGCCTTCCACTGATTACAGTTAACCTACCAGTCAGTCTTCCCTTTCAGAGGTGACCTAAAAACCAGGCTTCTCTCTCACAGATAACCAGATAACCAGGCTTTTGGAAGAGCACATAACAAAAAGGCTTTTTGTTATTAGATCACCCAACAACCAGTCTTCTCTTTACGATGTCACATAACAACCAGGTTTCTCTGTGAGAGCTCTGTAACAAACAGGTTTCTCTGCCGCACATCACCTAACAAAACTTGTCTGTGAGAAGTCATCTAACAACAAGCCTTCCACTGAATACTGGTCACCTAAAAGTCAGTCTTCCCTATAAGAGGTGCTTCCCTATAACCAGGCTTCTCACTCAGAGATAAACTGATAACCAGGCTTCCCACTCAGACGTCACCTAACAATCAGTCTTCTCTGTCAGAGGTCACCTACCAGGCTTACCCTCATCATGGATCACATAACTACCAGATTTCTCCTTATTAGAGATCAATTGAAAACCAGGCTTATCTGTCAGAGAAAGTCTAACATCCCAGCTTGTCCTTACTAGAGACCACCGAACAACCAGGCTTCTCTTTATGAGGTGAGCAACCAAACAGTCTTCACTGTCAGAGATAATGTAACAACTTACCTTCCCGGTCAAGAGTCACCTAACCAATAGGCTTCTCTACCTAACAACCTTTTTTCTCTTTATGAGGTCACATAACAATCAGGCTTCTCTGTAAGACCTCTGTAACAAACAGGTTGCTCTGTCAGACATGACCTGACAAGACTTTTCTGTCACAGATCATCTGACAGCAAGCCTTCCACAGATTACAGATCACCTAACAATCAGTCTTTGGTTTAAGAGGTGAACTAACAACTATACTTCACTCTCAGAGATAGCCTGATACCCAGGCTTCTGTAAGAGCACGCCTTACAAACAGGCTTCTCCTTATGAGATCACCCAACAAGCAGTCTTCTCTTTATGAGGTCCCATAACAACAAGGCCTCTCTATCAACAGGCTTCACTCTAAGCCTTGTTAGAGATCACCGAAGAACCAGGCTTCTCTTCATGAGGTCACCTACCAACCAGTCTTCACTGTCAGAGATTACATAACAACCAAGCTTCTCCATCAGAAGTCACCTAACAAGCAGGCTTCTCTGTCAGAGCTCGCCTAACTACCAGGCTTCTCCTTCTCTGCAAGTGCTTGCCTCACAAACATGCTTCTCCTTGTTAGATCACCCAACCACCAGTCTTCTCTTTATGAGGTCACATAACATCCACGCTTATCTGGAAGAGCTCTGTAACAAACAGGGTTCTCAGTCACACATCACCTAACAATACTTCTCTGTCAGAGGTCATCTAACAACAAGACTTCTACTGATTGCAGATCACCTACCAATCAGTCTTCCCTTTAAGATGTGACCTGAAAACCATGCTTCTCTGTCACAGATAACCAGATAATCAGGCTTCTGTGAGAGCATGTAACAAACAGGCTTCTCCTCATTACATCACCCAACAACCAGTCTTCCCTTTATGAGGTCACAGAACAACCAGGTTTCTCTGTAAGAGCTCTGTAACAAACAGGTTTCTCTGTCAGACATTACCTAACAAGACTTCTCTGTGACAAGTCATCTAACAACAAGCCTTCCACTGATTTCAGGTCACCTAACAGTCAGTCTTCCCTATGAGAGGTGAGCGAACAACCATGCTTCTCTGTCAGAGATAAACTGATAACCAGGATTCTCTCTCAGATGTCACCTAACAATCAGTCTTCTCTGTCAGAGGTAACCTACCAGGCTTGTCCTCATTATGAATCACATAACTACCAGGTTTCTCCCTATTAGAGATCACCTGACAACCAGGCTTCCCTTTGTGAGGTCTGCAACCCACCAGTCTTCACTGTCAGAGATAATGTTACAACTTACCTTCTCTCTCAGAAGTCACCTAACCACCAGGCGTCTATTTTGGAGGTCACCTAACCACCAGGCTACTATTTTGGAGGTCACCTAACAACCAGTCTTCTCTCGGGCATCTCTGCAAGAGCTCTGTAACAAACAGGTTTCTCTGTCAGACATGACCTAACAAAACTTCTCTGTGAGGGATCCTCTGACAACAAGCCTTCCCCTGATTACAGATCACCTAAAAATCATTCCTCGATATAAGAGGTGACCTAACAGCCACACTTCTCTGTCAGAGATAACCAGTTAACCAGGCTTCTCTAAGAGCACGCCGAACAGGTTTCTCTTTATGAGGTCACATAACAACAAGGCCTCTGTATCAAAAGTCGTCACTGTAAGCCTTATTGGAGATCACCGAAGAACCAGGCTTCTCTTCATGAGGTCACCTACCAACCAGTCTTCACTGTCAGAGATTACATGAAAACCAAGCTTCTCCATCAGAAGTCACCTAACAACCAGGCTTTTCTGTCACAGCTATCATAACAAACAGGCTTCTCCTGGTTAGATCACCCAACCACCAGTCTCCTCTTTATGAGGTCATAAAAAATCCAAGCATCTCTGTAAGAGCTCACATAATAAACAGGCGTCCTCTTATTAGAGATCACTTAAAAACAGGTCTTCTCCTTATGAGGTCACCTACAAACCAGTCTTCTCTGTCAGAGGACTGTTAGGTAGACGTCTCTTTCATAGGTCACTTAACAACCAGGCTGCTACTTTTTCGATCATCCAACAATTTCTCTTTATGTGTTCACCTACAAACCAGTTTTCTCTGACAGAGACAACCTAATAATCATGCTTCTATTTTAGAGCTGCCTCAAAAACCAGCCTTCTCTGTCAGAGGTTGCCTGACAACCAGGCTTCTCCATCAGATGTCTCCTTAAAACATGCTTCTCTGTAGAGACCACCCAACAACAAAGCTTCTGTGTAAGTGGTCATGTAACAAACTGGTTTCTCTGTCAGCCATCACCTAACAACCAGACTGCTCTGTCACAGGTCATCTAACAACAAGGCTTCCACGTACTACAGATCACCTAACAACCAGTCTTCCCTTTAAGAGGTGACCAAACAACCATGCTTCTCTGTCATTGAGAACCTGATAAGCAGGCTTCTCTCAGAGCTCGCCTAACAAACAGGCATGTCCTTATTCGATCACCCAAAAACCACTCTTCTCCTTAGGAGGTCACATAACCACTAGGCTTCACTGTAACAAGCCTTCTTTGTAAGCCTTATTAGAGATCACCGAACAACCAGGATTCTCCTTACGAGGTCACCTACCAACCAGTCTTCACTGTCAGAGATTACATGAAAACCAAGCTTCTCCATCAGAAGTCACCTAACAAGCAGGCTTCTCTTTCAAAGGTCATGTAACAACCAGGCTTCTCTGTAAGAGATCGCCTGAGAAAATTGCTTCTCATAATTAGATCACACAACAGCCTGTCTTCGATTTATGAGGTCACATAACAACCAGGGTTCTCTGTAAGAGCTCTGTAAGGAACAGGTTTATCAGTCACACATCACCTAACAAAACTTCTCTGTCAGAGATTATCTAACAACAGGCCTTCCACTGATTACAGTTAACCTACCAGTCAGTCTTCCCTTTCAGAGGTGACCTAAAAACCAGGCTTCTCTCTCACAGATAACCAGATAACCAGGCTTTTGGAAGAGCACATAACAAAAAGGCTTTTTGTTATTAGATCACCCAACAACCAGTCTTCTCTTTACGATGTCACATAACAACCAGGTTTCTCTGTGAGAGCTCTGTAACAAACAGGTTTCTCTGCCGCACATCACCTAACAAAACTTGTCTGTGAGAAGTCATCTAACAACAAGCCTTCCACTGAATACTGGTCACCTAAAAGTCAGTCTTCCCTATAAGAGGTGCTTCCCTATAACCAGGCTTCTCACTCAGAGATAAACTGATAACCAGGCTTCCCACTCAGACGTCACCTAACAATCAGTCTTCTCTGTCAGAGGTCACCTACCAGGCTTACCCTCATCATGGATCACATAACTACCAGATTTCTCCTTATTAGAGATCAATTGAAAACCAGGCTTATCTGTCAGAGAAAGTCTAACATCCCAGCTTGTCCTTACTAGAGACCACCGAACAACCAGGCTTCTCTTTATGAGGTGAGCAACCAAACAGTCTTCACTGTCAGAGATAATGTAACAACTTACCTTCCCGGTCAAGAGTCACCTAACCAATAGGCTTCTCTACCTAACAACCTTTTTTCTCTTTATGAGGTCACATAACAATCAGGCTTCTCTGTAAGACCTCTGTAACAAACAGGTTGCTCTGTCAGACATGACCTGACAAGACTTTTCTGTCACAGATCATCTGACAGCAAGCCTTCCACAGATTACAGATCACCTAACAATCAGTCTTTGGTTTAAGAGGTGAACTAACAACTATACTTCACTCTCAGAGATAGCCTGATACCCAGGCTTCTGTAAGAGCACGCCTTACAAACAGGCTTCTCCTTATGAGATCACCCAACAAGCAGTCTTCTCTTTATGAGGTCCCATAACAACAAGGCCTCTCTATCAACAGGCTTCACTCTAAGCCTTGTTAGAGATCACCGAAGAACCAGGCTTCTCTTCATGAGGTCACCTACCAACCAGTCTTCACTGTCAGAGATTACATAACAACCAAGCTTCTCCATCAGAAGTCACCTAACAAGCAGGCTTCTCTGTCAGAGCTTGCCGAACTACCAGGCTTCTCCTTCTCTGCAAGTGCTTGCCTCACAAACATGCTTCTCTTTGTTAGATCACCCAACCACCAGTCTTCTCTTTATGAGGTCACATAACATCCACGCTTATCTGGAAGAGCTCTGTAACAAACAGGGTTCTCAGTCACACATCACCTAACAATACTACTCTGTCAGAGGTCATCTAACAACAAGACTTCTACTGATTGCAGATCACCTACCAATCAGTCTTCCCTTTAAGATGTGACCAAAACCATGCTTCTCTGTCACAGATAACCAGATAATCAGGCTTCTGTGAGAGCATGTAACAAACAGGCTTCTCCTCATTACATCACCCAACAACCAGTCTTCCCTTTATGAGGTCACAGAACAACCAGGTTTCTCTGTAAGAGCTCTGTAACAAACAGGTTTCTCTGTCAGACATTACCTAACAAGACTTCTCTGTGACAAGTCATCTAACAACAAGCCTTCCACTGATTTCAGGTCACCTAACAGTCAGTCTTCCCTATGAGAGGTGAGCGAACAACCATGCTTCTCTGTCAGAGATAAACTGATAACCAGGATTCTCTCTCAGATGTCACCTAACAATCAGTCTTCTCTGTCAGAGGTAACCTACCAGGCTTGTCCTCATTATGAATCACATAACTACCAGGTTTCTCCCTATTAGAGATCACCTGACAACCAGGCTTCCCTTTGTGAGGTCTGCAACCCACCAGTCTTCACTGTCAGAGATAATGTTACAACTTACCTTCTCTCTCAGAAGTCACCTAACCACCAGGCGTCTATTTTGGAGGTCACCTAACCACCAGGCTACTATTTTGGAGGTCACCTAACAACCAGTCTTCTCTCGGGCATCTCTGCAAGAGCTCTGTAACAAACAGGTTTCTCTGTCAGACATGACCTAACAAAACTTCTCTGTGAGGGATCCTCTGACAACAAGCCTTCCCCTGATTACAGATCACCTAAAAATCATTCCTCGATATAAGAGGTGACCTAACAGCCACACTTCTCTGTCAGAGATAACCAGTTAACCAGGCTTCTCTAAGAGCACGCCGAACAGGTTTCTCTTTATGAGGTCACATAACAACAAGGCCTCTGTATCAAAAGTCGTCACTGTAAGCCTTATTGGAGATCACCGAAGAACCAGGCTTCTCTTCATGAGGTCACCTACCAACCAGTCTTCACTGTCAGAGATTACATGAAAACCAAGCTTCTCCATCAGAAGTCACCTAACAACCAGGCTTTTCTGTCACAGCTATCATAACAAACAGGCTTCTCCTGGTTAGATCACCCAACCACCAGTCTCCTCTTTATGAGGTCATAAAAAATCCAAGCATCTCTGTAAGAGCTCACATAATAAACAGGCGTCCTCTTATTAGAGATCACTTAAAAACAGGTCTTCTCCTTATGAGGTCACCTACAAACCAGTCTTCTCTGTCAGAGGACTGTTAGGTAGACGTCTCTTTCATAGGTCACTTAACAACCAGGCTGCTACTTTTTCGATCATCCAACAATTTCTCTTTATGTGTTCACCTACAAACCAGTTTTCTCTGACAGAGACAACCTAATAATCATGCTTCTATTTTAGAGCTGCCTCAAAAACCAGCCTTCTCTGTCAGAGGTTGCCTGACAACCAGGCTTCTCCATCAGATGTCTCCTTAAAACATGCTTCTCTGTAGAGACCACCCAACAACAAAGCTTCTGTGTAAGTGGTCATGTAACAAACTGGTTTCTCTGTCAGCCATCACCTAACAACCAGACTGCTCTGTCACAGGTCATCTAACAACAAGGCTTCCACGTACTACAGATCACCTAACAACCAGTCTTCCCTTTAAGAGGTGACCAAACAACCATGCTTCTCTGTCATTGAGAACCTGATAAGCAGGCTTCTCTCAGAGCTCGCCTAACAAACAGGCATGTCCTTATTCGATCACCCAAAAACCACTCTTCTCCTTAGGAGGTCACATAACCACTAGGCTTCACTGTAACAAGCCTTCTTTGTAAGCCTTATTAGAGATCACCGAACAACCAGGATTCTCCTTACGAGGTCACCTACCAACCAGTCTTCACTGTCAGAGATTACATGAAAACCAAGCTTCTCCATCAGAAGTCACCTAACAAGCAGGCTTCTCTTTCAAAGGTCATGTAACAACCAGGCTTCTCTGTAAGAGATCGCCTGAGAAAATTGCTTCTCATAATTAGATCACACAACAGCCTGTCTTCGATTTATGAGGTCACATAACAACCAGGGTTCTCTGTAAGAGCTCTGTAAGGAACAGGTTTATCAGTCACACATCACCTAACAAAACTTCTCTGTCAGAGATTATCTAACAACAGGCCTTCCACTGATTACAGTTAACCTACCAGTCAGTCTTCCCTTTCAGAGGTGACCTAAAAACCAGGCTTCTCTCTCACAGATAACCAGATAACCAGGCTTTTGGAAGAGCACATAACAAAAAGGCTTTTTGTTATTAGATCACCCAACAACCAGTCTTCTCTTTACGATGTCACATAACAACCAGGTTTCTCTGTGAGAGCTCTGTAACAAACAGGTTTCTCTGCCGCACATCACCTAACAAAACTTGTCTGTGAGAAGTCATCTAACAACAAGCCTTCCACTGAATACTGGTCACCTAAAAGTCAGTCTTCCCTATAAGAGGTGCTTCCCTATAACCAGGCTTCTCACTCAGAGATAAACTGATAACCAGGCTTCCCACTCAGACGTCACCTAACAATCAGTCTTCTCTGTCAGAGGTCACCTACCAGGCTTACCCTCATCATGGATCACATAACTACCAGATTTCTCCTTATTAGAGATCAATTGAAAACCAGGCTTATCTGTCAGAGAAAGTCTAACATCCCAGCTTGTCCTTACTAGAGACCACCGAACAACCAGGCTTCTCTTTATGAGGTGAGCAACCAAACAGTCTTCACTGTCAGAGATAATGTAACAACTTACCTTCCCGGTCAAGAGTCACCTAACCAATAGGCTTCTCTACCTAACAACCTTTTTTCTCTTTATGAGGTCACATAACAATCAGGCTTCTCTGTAAGACCTCTGTAACAAACAGGTTGCTCTGTCAGACATGACCTGACAAGACTTTTCTGTCACAGATCATCTGACAGCAAGCCTTCCACAGATTACAGATCACCTAACAATCAGTCTTTGGTTTAAGAGGTGAACTAACAACTATACTTCACTCTCAGAGATAGCCTGATACCCAGGCTTCTGTAAGAGCACGCCTTACAAACAGGCTTCTCCTTATGAGATCACCCAACAAGCAGTCTTCTCTTTATGAGGTCCCATAACAACAAGGCCTCTCTATCAACAGGCTTCACTCTAAGCCTTGTTAGAGATCACCGAAGAACCAGGCTTCTCTTCATGAGGTCACCTACCAACCAGTCTTCACTGTCAGAGATTACATAACAACCAAGCTTCTCCATCAGAAGTCACCTAACAAGCAGGCTTCTCTGTCAGAGCTTGCCGAACTACCAGGCTTCTCCTTCTCTGCAAGTGCTTGCCTCACAAACATGCTTCTCTTTGTTAGATCACCCAACCACCAGTCTTCTCTTTATGAGGTCACATAACATCCACGCTTATCTGGAAGAGCTCTGTAACAAACAGGGTTCTCAGTCACACATCACCTAACAATACTACTCTGTCAGAGGTCATCTAACAACAAGACTTCTACTGATTGCAGATCACCTACCAATCAGTCTTCCCTTTAAGATGTGAACTGAAAACCATGCTTCTCTGTCACAGATAACCAGATAATCAGGCTTCTGTGAGAGCATGTAACAAACAGGCTTCTCCTCATTACATCACCCAACAACCAGTCTTCCCTTTATGAGGTCACAGAACAACCAGGTTTCTCTGTAAGACCTCTGTAACAAACAGGTTTCTCTGTCAGACATTACCTAACAAGACTTCTCTGTGACAAGTCATCTAACAACAAGCCTTCCACTGATTTCAGGTCACCTAACAGTCAGTCTTCCCTATGAGAGGTGAGCGAACAACCATGCTTCTCTGTCAGAGATAAACTGATAACCAGGATTCTCTCTCAGATGTCACCTAACAATCAGTCTTCTCTGTCAGAGGTAACCTACCAGGCTTGTCCTCATTATGAATCACATAACTACCAGGTTTCTCCCTATTAGAGATCACCTGACAACCAGGCTTCCGTTTGTGAGGTCTGCAACCCACCAGTCTTCACTGTCAGAGATAATGTTACAACTTACCTTCTCTCTCAGAAGTCACCTAACCACCAGGCGTCTATTTTGGAGGTCACCTAACCACCAGGCTACTATTTTGGAGGTCACCTAACAACCAGTCTTCTCTCGGGCATCTCTGCAAGAGCTCTGTAACAAACAGGTTTCTCTGTCAGACATGACCTAACAAAACTTCTCTGTGAGGGATCCTCTGACAACAAGCCTTCCCCTGATTACAGATCACCTAAAAATCATTCCTCGATATAAGAGGTGACCTAACAGCCACACTTCTCTGTCAGAGATAACCAGTTAACCAGGCTTCTCTAAGAGCACGCCGAACAGGTTTCTCTTTATGAGGTCACATAACAACAAGGCCTCTGTATCAAAAGTCGTCACTGTAAGCCTTATTGGAGATCACCGAAGAACCAGGCTTCTCTTCATGAGGTCACCTACCAACCAGTCTTCACTGTCAGAGATTACATGAAAACCAAGCTTCTCCATCAGAAGTCACCTAACAACCAGGCTTTTCTGTCACAGCTATCATAACAAACAGGCTTCTCCTGGTTAGATCACCCAACCACCAGTCTCCTCTTTATGAGGTCATAAAAAATCCAAGCATCTCTGTAAGAGCTCACATAATAAACAGGCGTCCTCTTATTAGAGATCACTTAAAAACAGGTCTTCTCCTTATGAGGTCACCTACAAACCAGTCTTCTCTGTCAGAGGACTGTTAGGTAGACGTCTCTTTCATAGGTCACTTAACAACCAGGCTGCTACTTTTTCGATCATCCAACAATTTCTCTTTATGTGTTCACCTACAAACCAGTTTTCTCTGACAGAGACAACCTAATAATCATGCTTCTATTTTAGAGCTGCCTCAAAAACCAGCCTTCTCTGTCAGAGGTTGCCTGACAACCAGGCTTCTCCATCAGATGTCTCCTTAAAACATGCTTCTCTGTAGAGACCACCCAACAACAAAGCTTCTGTGTAAGTGGTCATGTAACAAACTGGTTTCTCTGTCAGCCATCACCTAACAACCAGACTGCTCTGTCACAGGTCATCTAACAACAAGGCTTCCACGTACTACAGATCACCTAACAACCAGTCTTCCCTTTAAGAGGTGACCAAACAACCATGCTTCTCTGTCATTGAGAACCTGATAAGCAGGCTTCTCTCAGAGCTCGCCTAACAAACAGGCATGTCCTTATTCGATCACCCAACAACCACTCTTCTCCTTAGGAGGTCACATAACCACTAGGCTTCTCTGTAACAAGCCTTCTTTGTAAGCCTTATTAGAGATCACCGAACAACCAGGATTCTCCTTACGAGGTCACCTACCAACCAGTCTTCACTGTCAGAGATTACATGAAAACCAAGCTTCTCCATCAGAAGTCACCTAACAAGCAGGCTTCTCTTTCAAAGGTCATGTAACAACCAGGCTTCTCTGTAAGAGATCGCCTGAGAAAATTGCTTCTCATAATTAGATCACACAACAGCCTGTCTTCGATTTATGAGGTCACATAACAACCAGGGTTCTCTGTAAGAGCTCTGTAAGGAACAGGTTTATCAGTCACACATCACCTAACAAAACTTCTCTGTCAGAGATTATCTAACAACAGGCCTTCCACTGATTACAGTTAACCTACCAGTCAGTCTTCCCTTTCAGAGGTGACCTAAAAACCAGGCTTCTCTCTCACAGATAACCAGATAACCAGGCTTTTGGAAGAGCACATAACAAAAAGGCTTTTTGTTATTAGATCACCCAACAACCAGTCTTCTCTTTACGATGTCACATAACAACCAGGTTTCTCTGTGAGAGCTCTGTAACAAACAGGTTTCTCTGCCGCACATCACCTAACAAAACTTGTCTGTGAGAAGTCATCTAACAACAAGCCTTCCACTGAATACTGGTCACCTAAAAGTCAGTCTTCCCTATAAGAGGTGCTTCCCTATAACCAGGCTTCTCACTCAGAGATAAACTGATAACCAGGCTTCCCACTCAGACGTCACCTAACAATCAGTCTTCTCTGTCAGAGGTCACCTACCAGGCTTACCCTCATCATGGATCACATAACTACCAGATTTCTCCTTATTAGAGATCAATTGAAAACCAGGCTTATCTGTCAGAGAAAGTCTAACATCCCAGCTTGTCCTTACTAGAGACCACCGAACAACCAGGCTTCTCTTTATGAGGTGAGCAACCAAACAGTCTTCACTGTCAGAGATAATGTAACAACTTACCTTCCCGGTCAAGAGTCACCTAACCAATAGGCTTCTCTACCTAACAACCTTTTTTCTCTTTATGAGGTCACATAACAATCAGGCTTCTCTGTAAGACCTCTGTAACAAACAGGTTGCTCTGTCAGACATGACCTGACAAGACTTTTCTGTCACAGATCATCTGACAGCAAGCCTTCCACAGATTACAGATCACCTAACAATCAGTCTTTGGTTTAAGAGGTGAACTAACAACTATACTTCACTCTCAGAGATAGCCTGATACCCAGGCTTCTGTAAGAGCACGCCTTACAAACAGGCTTCTCCTTATGAGATCACCCAACAAGCAGTCTTCTCTTTATGAGGTCCCATAACAACAAGGCCTCTCTATCAACAGGCTTCACTCTAAGCCTTGTTAGAGATCACCGAAGAACCAGGCTTCTCTTCATGAGGTCACCTACCAACCAGTCTTCACTGTCAGAGATTACATAACAACCAAGCTTCTCCATCAGAAGTCACCTAACAAGCAGGCTTCTCTGTCAGAGCTTGCCGAACTACCAGGCTTCTCCTTCTCTGCAAGTGCTTGCCTCACAAACATGCTTCTCTTTGTTAGATCACCCAACCACCAGTCTTCTCTTTATGAGGTCACATAACATCCACGCTTATCTGGAAGAGCTCTGTAACAAACAGGGTTCTCAGTCACACATCACCTAACAATACTACTCTGTCAGAGGTCATCTAACAACAAGACTTCTACTGATTGCAGATCACCTACCAATCAGTCTTCCCTTTAAGATGTGACCTGAAAACCATGCTTCTCTGTCACAGATAACCAGATAATCAGGCTTCTGTGAGAGCATGTAACAAACAGGCTTCTCCTCATTACATCACCCAACAACCAGTCTTCCCTTTATGAGGTCACAGAACAACCAGGTTTCTCTGTAAGACCTCTGTAACAAACAGGTTTCTCTGTCAGACATTACCTAACAAGACTTCTCTGTGACAAGTCATCTAACAACAAGCCTTCCACTGATTTCAGGTCACCTAACAGTCAGTCTTCCCTATGAGAGGTGAGCGAACAACCATGCTTCTCTGTCAGAGATAAACTGATAACCAGGATTCTCTCTCAGATGTCACCTAACAATCAGTCTTCTCTGTCAGAGGTAACCTACCAGGCTTGTCCTCATTATGAATCACATAACTACCAGGTTTCTCCCTATTAGAGATCACCTGACAACCAGGCTTCCCTTTGTGAGGTCTGCAACCCACCAGTCTTCACTGTCAGAGATAATGTTACAACTTACCTTCTCTCTCAGAAGTCACCTAACCACCAGGCGTCTATTTTGGAGGTCACCTAACCACCAGGCTACTATTTTGGAGGTCACCTAACAACCAGTCTTCTCTCGGGCATCTCTGCAAGAGCTCTGTAACAAACAGGTTTCTCTGTCAGACATGACCTAACAAAACTTCTCTGTGAGGGATCCTCTGACAACAAGCCTTCCCCTGATTACAGATCACCTAAAAATCATTCCTCGATATAAGAGGTGACCTAACAGCCACACTTCTCTGTCAGAGATAACCAGTTAACCAGGCTTCTCTAAGAGCACGCCGAACAGGTTTCTCTTTATGAGGTCACATAACAACAAGGCCTCTGTATCAAAAGTCGTCACTGTAAGCCTTATTGGAGATCACCGAAGAACCAGGCTTCTCTTCATGAGGTCACCTACCAACCAGTCTTCACTGTCAGAGATTACATGAAAACCAAGCTTCTCCATCAGAAGTCACCTAACAACCAGGCTTTTCTGTCACAGTTATCATAACAAACAGGCTTCTCCTGGTTAGATCACCCAACCACCAGTCTCCTCTTTATGAGGTCATGAAAAATCCAAGCATCTCTGTAAGAGCTCACATAATAAACAGGCGTCCTCTTATTAGAGATCACTTAAAAACAGGTCTTCTCCTTATGAGGTCACCTACAAACCAGTCTTCTCTGTCAGAGGACTGTTAGGTAGACGTCTCTTTCATAGGTCACTTAACAACCAGGCTGCTACTTTTTCGATCATCCAACAATTTCTCTTTATGTGTTCACCTACAAACCAGTTTTCTCTGACAGAGACAACCTAATAATCATGCTTCTATTTTAGAGCTGCCTCAAAAACCAGCCTTCTCTGTCAGAGGTTGCCTGACAACCAGGCTTCTCCATCAGATGTCTCCTTAAAACATGCTTCTCTGTAGAGACCACCCAACAACAAAGCTTCTGTGTAAGTGGTCATGTAACAAACTGGTTTCTCTGTCAGCCATCACCTAACAACCAGACTGCTCTGTCACAGGTCATCTAACAACAAGGCTTCCACATACTACAGATCACCTAACAACCAGTCTTCCCTTTAAGAGGTGACCAAACAACCATGCTTCTCTGTCATTGAGAACCTGATAAGCAGGCTTCTCTCAGAGCTCGCCTAACAAACAGGCATGTCCTTATTCGATCACCCAACAACCACTCTTCTCCTTAGGAGGTCACATAACCACTAGGCTTCTCTGTAACAAGCCTTCTTTGTAAGCCTTATTAGAGATCACCGAACAACCAGGATTCTCCTTACGAGGTCACCTACCAACCAGTCTTCACTGTCAGAGATTACATGAAAACCAAGCTTCTCCATCAGAAGTCACCTAACAAGCAGGCTTCTCTTTCAAAGGTCATGTAACAACCAGGCTTCTCTGTAAGAGATCGCCTGAGAAAATTGCTTCTCATAATTAGATCACACAACAGCCTGTCTTCGATTTATGAAGTCACATAACAACCAGGGTTCTCTGTAAGAGCTCTGTAAGGAACAGGTTTATCAGTCACACATCACCTAACAAAACTTCTCTGTCAGAGATTATCTAACAACAGGCCTTCCACTGATTACAGTTAACCTACCAGTCAGTCTTCCCTTTCAGAGGTGACCTAAAAACCAGGCTTCTCTCTCACAGATAACCAGATAACCAGGCTTTTGGAAGAGCACATAACAAAAAGGCTTTTTGTTATTAGATCACCCAACAACCAGTCTTCTCTTTACGATGTCACATAACAACCAGGTTTCTCTGTGAGAGCTCTGTAACAAACAGGTTTCTCTGCCGCACATCACCTAACAAAACTTGTCTGTGAGAAGTCATCTAACAACAAGCCTTCCACTGAATACTGGTCACCTAAAAGTCAGTCTTCCCTATAAGAGGTGCTTCCCTATAACCAGGCTTCTCACTCAGAGATAAACTGATAACCAGGCTTCCCACTCAGACGTCACCTAACAATCAGTCTTCTCTGTCAGAGGTCACCTACCAGGCTTACCCTCATCATGGATCACATAACTACCAGATTTCTCCTTATTAGAGATCAATTGAAAACCAGGCTTATCTGTCAGAGAAAGTCTAACATCCCAGCTTGTCCTTACTAGAGACCACCGAACAACCAGGCTTCTCTTTATGAGGTGAGCAACCAAACAGTCTTCACTGTCAGAGATAATGTAACAACTTACCTTCCCGGTCAAGAGTCACCTAACCAATAGGCTTCTCTACCTAACAACCTTTTTTCTCTTTATGAGGTCACATAACAATCAGGCTTCTCTGTAAGACCTCTGTAACAAACAGGTTGCTCTGTCAGACATGACCTGACAAGACTTTTCTGTCACAGATCATCTGACAGCAAGCCTTCCACAGATTACAGATCACCTAACAATCAGTCTTTGGTTTAAGAGGTGAACTAACAACTATACTTCACTCTCAGAGATAGCCTGATACCCAGGCTTCTGTAAGAGCACGCCTTACAAACAGGCTTCTCCTTATGAGATCACCCAACAAGCAGTCTTCTCTTTATGAGGTCCCATAACAACAAGGCCTCTCTATCAACAGGCTTCACTCTAAGCCTTGTTAGAGATCACCGAAGAACCAGGCTTCTCTTCATGAGGTCACCTACCAACCAGTCTTCACTGTCAGAGATTACATAACAACCAAGCTTCTCCATCAGAAGTCACCTAACAAGCAGGCTTCTCTGTCAGAGCTTGCCGAACTACCAGGCTTCTCCTTCTCTGCAAGTGCTTGCCTCACAAACATGCTTCTCTTTGTTAGATCACCCAACCACCAGTCTTCTCTTTATGAGGTCACATAACATCCACGCTTATCTGGAAGAGCTCTGTAACAAACAGGGTTCTCAGTCACACATCACCTAACAATACTACTCTGTCAGAGGTCATCTAACAACAAGACTTCTACTGATTGCAGATCACCTACCAATCAGTCTTCCCTTTAAGATGTGACCAAAACCATGCTTCTCTGTCACAGATAACCAGATAATCAGGCTTCTGTGAGAGCATGTAACAAACAGGCTTCTCCTCATTACATCACCCAACAACCAGTCTTCCCTTTATGAGGTCACAGAACAACCAGGTTTCTCTGTAAGAGCTCTGTAACAAACAGGTTTCTCTGTCAGACATTACCTAACAAGACTTCTCTGTGACAAGTCATCTAACAACAAGCCTTCCACTGATTTCAGGTCACCTAACAGTCAGTCTTCCCTATGAGAGGTGAGCGAACAACCATGCTTCTCTGTCAGAGATAAACTGATAACCAGGATTCTCTCTCAGATGTCACCTAACAATCAGTCTTCTCTGTCAGAGGTAACCTACCAGGCTTGTCCTCATTATGAATCACATAACTACCAGGTTTCTCCCTATTAGAGATCACCTGACAACCAGGCTTCCGTTTGTGAGGTCTGCAACCCACCAGTCTTCACTGTCAGAGATAATGTTACAACTTACCTTCTCTCTCAGAAGTCACCTAACCACCAGGCGTCTATTTTGGAGGTCACCTAACCACCAGGCTACTATTTTGGAGGTCACCTAACAACCAGTCTTCTCTCGGGCATCTCTGCAAGAGCTCTGTAACAAACAGGTTTCTCTGTCAGACATGACCTAACAAAACTTCTCTGTGAGGGATCCTCTGACAACAAGCCTTCCCCTGATTACAGATCACCTAAAAATCATTCCTCGATATAAGAGGTGACCTAACAGCCACACTTCTCTGTCAGAGATAACCAGTTAACCAGGCTTCTCTAAGAGCACGCCGAACAGGTTTCTCTTTATGAGGTCACATAACAACAAGGCCTCTGTATCAAAAGTCGTCACTGTAAGCCTTATTGGAGATCACCGAAGAACCAGGCTTCTCTTCATGAGGTCACCTACCAACCAGTCTTCACTGTCAGAGATTACATGAAAACCAAGCTTCTCCATCAGAAGTCACCTAACAACCAGGCTTTTCTGTCACAGCTATCGTAACAAACAGGCTTCTCAAGATTAGATCACCCAACCACCAGTCTCCTCTTTATGAGGTCATAAAAAATCCAAGCATCTCTGTAAGAGCTCACATAATAAACAGGCGTCCTCTTATTAGAGATCACTTAAAAACAGGTCTTCTCCTTATGAGGTCACCTACAAACCAGTCTTCTCTGTCAGAGGACTGTTAGGTAGACGTCTCTTTCATAGGTCACTTAACAACCAGGCTGCTACTTTTTCGATCATCCAACAATTTCTCTTTATGTGTTCACCTACAAACCAGTTTTCTCTGACAGAGACAACCTAATAATCATGCTTCTATTTTAGAGCTGCCTCAAAAACCAGCCTTCTCTGTCAGAGGTTGCCTGACAACCAGGCTTCTCCATCAGATGTCTCCTTAAAACATGCTTCTCTGTAGAGACCACCCAACAACAAAGCTTCTGTGTAAGTGGTCATGTAACAAACTGGTTTCTCTGTCAGCCATCACCTAACAACCAGACTGCTCTGTCACAGGTCATCTAACAACAAGGCTTCCACGTACTACAGATCACCTAACAACCAGTCTTCCCTTTAAGAGGTGACCAAACAACCATGCTTCTCTGTCATTGAGAACCTGATAAGCAGGCTTCTCTCAGAGCTCGCCTAACAAACAGGCATGTCCTTATTCGATCACCCAAAAACCACTCTTCTCCTTAGGAGGTCACATAACCACTAGGCTTCACTGTAACAAGCCTTCTTTGTAAGCCTTATTAGAGATCACCGAACAACCAGGATTCTCCTTACGAGGTCACCTACCAACCAGTCTTCACTGTCAGAGATTACATGAAAACCAAGCTTCTCCATCAGAAGTCACCTAACAAGCAGGCTTCTCTTTCAAAGGTCATGTAACAACCAGGCTTCTCTGTAAGAGATCGCCTGAGAAAATTGCTTCTCATAATTAGATCACACAACAGCCTGTCTTCGATTTATGAGGTCACATAACAACCAGGGTTCTCTGTAAGAGCTCTGTAAGGAACAGGTTTATCAGTCACACATCACCTAACAAAACTTCTCTGTCAGAGATTATCTAACAACAGGCCTTCCACTGATTACAGTTAACCTACCAGTCAGTCTTCCCTTTCAGAGGTGACCTAAAAACCAGGCTTCTCTCTCACAGATAACCAGATAACCAGGCTTTTGGAAGAGCACATAACAAAAAGGCTTTTTGTTATTAGATCACCCAACAACCAGTCTTCTCTTTACGATGTCACATAACAACCAGGTTTCTCTGTGAGAGCTCTGTAACAAACAGGTTTCTCTGCCACACATCACCTAACAAAACTTGTCTGTGAGAAGTCATCTAACAACAAGCCTTCCACTGAATACTGGTCACCTAAAAGTCAGTCTTCCCTATAAGAGGTGCTTCCCTATAACGAGGATTCTCACTCAGAGATAAACTGATAACCAGGCTTCCCACTCAGACGTCACCTAACAATCAGTCTTCTCTGTCAGAGGTCACCTACCAGGCTTACCCTCATCATGGATCACATAACTACCAGATTTCTCCTTATTAGAGATCAACTGAAAACCAGGCTTATCTGTCAGAGAAAATCTAACATCCCAGCTTGTCCTTACTAGAGACCACCGAACAACCAGGCTTCTCTTTATGAGGTGAGCAACCTAACAGTCTTCACTGTCAGAGATAATGTAACAACTTACCTTCCCTGTCAAGAGTCACCTAACCAATAGGCTTCTCTACCTAACAACCTTTTTTCTCTTTATGAGGTCACATAACAATCAGGCTTCTCTGTAAGACCTCTGTAACAAACAGGTTGCTCTGTCAGACATGACCTGACAAGACTTTTCTGTCACAGATCATCTGACAGCAAGCCTTCCACAGATTACAGATCACCTAACAATCAGTCTTTGGTTTAAGAGGTGAACTAACAACTATACTTCACTCTCAGAGATAGCCTGATACCCAGGCTTCTGTAAGAGCACGCCTTACAAACAGGCTTCTCCTTATGAGATCACCCAACAAGCAGTCTTCTCTTTATGAGGTCCCATAACAACAAGGCCTCTCTATCAACAGGCTTCACTCTAAGCCTTGTTAGAGATCACCGAAGAACCAGGCTTCTCTTCATGAGGTCACCTACCAACCAGTCTTCACTGTCAGAGATTACATAACAACCAAGCTTCTCCATCAGAAGTCACCTAACAAGCAGGCTTCTCTGTCAGAGCTCGCCTAACTACCAGGCTTCTCCTTCTCTGCAAGTGCTTGCCTCACAAACATGCTTCTCCTTGTTAGATCACCCAACCACCAGTCTTCTCTTTATGAGGTCACATAACATCCACGCTTATCTGGAAGAGCTCTGTAACAAACAGGGTTCTCAGTCACACATCACCTAACAATACTTCTCTGTCAGAGGTCATCTAACAACAAGACTTCTACTGATTGCAGATCACCTACCAATCAGTCTTCCCTTTAAGATGTGACCTGAAAACCATGCTTCTCTGTCACAGATAACCAGATAATCAGGCTTCTGTGAGAGCATGTAACAAACAGGCTTCTCCTCATTACATCACCCAACAACCAGTCTTCCCTTTATGAGGTCACAGAACAACCAGGTTTCTCTGTAAGACCTCTGTAACAAACAGGTTTCTCTGTCAGACATTACCTAACAAGACTTCTCTGTGACAAGTCATCTAACAACAAGCCTTCCACTGATTTCAGGTCACCTAACAGTCAGTCTTCCCTATGAGAGGTGAGCGAACAACCATGCTTCTCTGTCAGAGATAAACTGATAACCAGGATTCTCTCTCAGATGTCACCTAACAATCAGTCTTCTCTGTCAGAGGTAACCTACCAGGCTTGTCCTCATTATGAATCACATAACTACCAGGTTTCTCCCTATTAGAGATCACCTGACAACCAGGCTTCCGTTTGTGAGGTCTGCAACCCACCAGTCTTCACTGTCAGAGATAATGTTACAACTTACCTTCTCTCTCAGAAGTCACCTAACCACCAGGCGTCTATTTTGGAGGTCACCTAACCACCAGGCTACTATTTTGGAGGTCACCTAACAACCAGTCTTCTCTCGGGCATCTCTGCAAGAGCTCTGTAACAAACAGGTTTCTCTGTCAGACATGACCTAACAAAACTTCTCTGTGAGGGATCCTCTGACAACAAGCCTTCCCCTGATTACAGATCACCTAAAAATCATTCCTCGATATAAGAGGTGACCTAACAGCCACACTTCTCTGTCAGAGATAACCAGTTAACCAGGCTTCTCTAAGAGCACGCCGAACAGGTTTCTCTTTATGAGGTCACATAACAACAAGGCCTCTGTATCAAAAGTCGTCACTGTAAGCCTTATTGGAGATCACCGAAGAACCAGGCTTCTCTTCATGAGGTCACCTACCAACCAGTCTTCACTGTCAGAGATTACATGAAAACCAAGCTTCTCCATCAGAAGTCACCTAACAACCAGGCTTTTCTGTCACAGCTATCATAACAAACAGGCTTCTCCTGGTTAGATCACCCAACCACCAGTCTCCTCTTTATGAGGTCATAAAAAATCCAAGCATCTCTGTAAGAGCTCACATAATAAACAGGCGTCCTCTTATTAGAGATCACTTAAAAACAGGTCTTCTCCTTATGAGGTCACCTACAAACCAGTCTTCTCTGTCAGAGGACTGTTAGGTAGACGTCTCTTTCATAGGTCACTTAACAACCAGGCTGCTACTTTTTCGATCATCCAACAATTTCTCTTTATGTGTTCACCTACAAACCAGTTTTCTCTGACAGAGACAACCTAATAATCATGCTTCTATTTTAGAGCTGCCTCAAAAACCAGCCTTCTCTGTCAGAGGTTGCCTGACAACCAGGCTTCTCCATCAGATGTCTCCTTAAAACATGCTTCTCTGTAGAGACCACCCAACAACAAAGCTTCTGTGTAAGTGGTCATGTAACAAACTGGTTTCTCTGTCAGCCATCACCTAACAACCAGACTGCTCTGTCACAGGTCATCTAACAACAAGGCTTCCACGTACTACAGATCACCTAACAACCAGTCTTCCCTTTAAGAGGTGACCAAACAACCATGCTTCTCTGTCATTGAGAACCTGATAAGCAGGCTTCTCTCAGAGCTCGCCTAACAAACAGGCATGTCCTTATTCGATCACCCAACAACCACTCTTCTCCTTAGGAGGTCACATAACCACTAGGCTTCTCTGTAACAAGCCTTCTTTGTAAGCCTTATTAGAGATCACCGAACAACCAGGATTCTCCTTATGAGGTCACCTACCAACCAGTCTTCACTGTCAGAGATTACATGAAAACCAAGCTTCTCCATCAGAAGTCACCTAACAAGCAGGCTTCTCTTTCAAAGGTCATGTAACAACCAGGCTTCTCTGTAAGAGATCGCCTGAGAAAATTGCTTCTCATAATTAGATCACACAACAGCCTGTCTTCGATTTATGAGGTCACATAACAACCAGGGTTCTCTGTAAGAGCTCTGTAAGGAACAGGTTTATCAGTCACACATCACCTAACAAAACTTCTCTGTCAGAGATTATCTAACAACAGGCCTTCCACTGATTACAGTTAACCTACCAGTCAGTCTTCCCTTTCAGAGGTGACCTAAAAACCAGGCTTCTCTCTCACAGATAACCAGATAACCAGGCTTTTGGAAGAGCACATAACAAAAAGGCTTTTTGTTATTAGATCACCCAACAACCAGTCTTCTCTTTACGATGTCACATAACAACCAGGTTTCTCTGTGAGAGCTCTGTAACAAACAGGTTTCTCTGCCGCACATCACCTAACAAAACTTGTCTGTGAGAAGTCATCTAACAACAAGCCTTCCACTGAATACTGGTCACCTAAAAGTCAGTCTTCCCTATAAGAGGTGCTTCCCTATAACCAGGCTTCTCACTCAGAGATAAACTGATAACCAGGCTTCCCACTCAGACGTCACCTAACAATCAGTCTTCTCTGTCAGAGGTCACCTACCAGGCTTACCCTCATCATGGATCACATAACTACCAGATTTCTCCTTATTAGAGATCAATTGAAAACCAGGCTTATCTGTCAGAGAAAGTCTAACATCCCAGCTTGTCCTTACTAGAGACCACCGAACAACCAGGCTTCTCTTTATGAGGTGAGCAACCAAACAGTCTTCACTGTCAGAGATAATGTAACAACTTACCTTCCCGGTCAAGAGTCACCTAACCAATAGGCTTCTCTACCTAACAACCTTTTTTCTCTTTATGAGGTCACATAACAATCAGGCTTCTCTGTAAGACCTCTGTAACAAACAGGTTGCTCTGTCAGACATGACCTGACAAGACTTTTCTGTCACAGATCATCTGACAGCAAGCCTTCCACAGATTACAGATCACCTAACAATCAGTCTTTGGTTTAAGAGGTGAACTAACAACTATACTTCACTCTCAGAGATAGCCTGATACCCAGGCTTCTGTAAGAGCACGCCTTACAAACAGGCTTCTCCTTATGAGATCACCCAACAAGCAGTCTTCTCTTTATGAGGTCCCATAACAACAAGGCCTCTCTATCAACAGGCTTCACTCTAAGCCTTGTTAGAGATCACCGAAGAACCAGGCTTCTCTTCATGAGGTCACCTACCAACCAGTCTTCACTGTCAGAGATTACATAACAACCAAGCTTCTCCATCAGAAGTCACCTAACAAGCAGGCTTCTCTGTCAGAGCTCGCCTAACTACCAGGCTTCTCCTTCTCTGCAAGTGCTTGCCTCACAAACATGCTTCTCCTTGTTAGATCACCCAACCACCAGTCTTCTCTTTATGAGGTCACATAACATCCACGCTTATCTGGAAGAGCTCTGTAACAAACAGGGTTCTCAGTCACACATCACCTAACAATACTTCTCTGTCAGAGGTCATCTAACAACAAGACTTCTACTGATTGCAGATCACCTACCAATCAGTCTTCCCTTTAAGATGTGACCTGAAAACCATGCTTCTCGGTCACAGATAACCAGATAATCAGGCTTCTGTGAGAGCATGTAACAAACAGGCTTCTCCTCATTACATCACCCAACAACCAGTCTTCCCTTTATGAGGTCACAGAACAACCAGGTTTCTCTGTAAGAGCTCTGTAACAAACAGGTTTCTCTGTCAGACATTACCTAACAAGACTTCTCTGTGACAAGTCATCTAACAACAAGCCTTCCACTGATTTCAGGTCACCTAACAGTCAGTCTTCCCTATGAGAGGTGAGCGAACAACCATGCTTCTCTGTCAGAGATAAACTGATAACCAGGATTCTCTCTCAGATGTCACCTAACAATCAGTCTTCTCTGTCAGAGGTAACCTACCAGGCTTGTCCTCATTATGAATCACATAACTACCAGGTTTCTCCCTATTAGAGATCACCTGACAACCAGGCTTCCGTTTGTGAGGTCTGCAACCCACCAGTCTTCACTGTCAGAGATAATGTTACAACTTACCTTCTCTCTCAGAAGTCACCTAACCACCAGGCGTCTATTTTGGAGGTCACCTAACCACCAGGCTACTATTTTGGAGGTCACCTAACAACCAGTCTTCTCTCGGGCATCTCTGCAAGAGCTCTGTAACAAACAGGTTTCTCTGTCAGACATGACCTAACAAAACTTCTCTGTGAGGGATCCTCTGACAACAAGCCTTCCCCTGATTACAGATCACCTAAAAATCATTCCTCGATATAAGAGGTGACCTAACAGCCACACTTCTCTGTCAGAGATAACCAGTTAACCAGGCTTCTCTAAGAGCACGCCGAACAGGTTTCTCTTTATGAGGTCACATAACAACAAGGCCTCTGTATCAAAAGTCGTCACTGTAAGCCTTTTTGGAGATCACCGAAGAACCAGGCTTCTCTTCATGAGGTCACCTACCAACCAGTCTTCACTGTCAGAGATTACATGAAAACCAAGCTTCTCCATCAGAAGTCACCTAACAACCAGGCTTTTCTGTCACAGCTATCGTAACAAACAGGCTTCTCCTGATTAGATCACCCAACCACCACTCTCCTCTTTATGAGGTCATAAAAAATCCAAGCATCTCTGTAAGAGCTCACATAATAAACAGGCGTCCTCTTATTAGAGATCACTTAAAAACAGGTCTTCTCCTTATGAGGTCACCTACAAACCAGTCTTCTCTGTCAGAGGACTGTTAGGTAGACGTCTCTTTCATAGGTCACTTAACAACCAGGCTGCTACTTTTTCGATCATCCAACAATTTCTCTTTATGTGTTCACCTACAAACCAGTTTTCTCTGACAGAGACAACCTAATAATCATGCTTCTATTTTAGAGCTGCCTCAAAAACCAGCCTTCTCTGTCAGAGTTTGCCTGACAACCAGGCTTCTCCATCAGATGTCTCCTTAAAACATGCTTCTCTGTAGAGACCACCCAACAACAAAGCTTCTGTGTAAGTGGTCATGTAACAAACTGGTTTCTCTGTCAGCCATCACCTAACAACCAGACTGCTCTGTCACAGGTCATCTAACAACAAGGCTTCCACGTACTACAGATCACCTAACAACCAGTCTTCCCTTTAAGAGGTGACCAAACAACCATGCTTCTCTGTCATTGAGAACCTGATAAGCAGGCTTCTCTCAGAGCTCGCCTAACAAACAGGCATGTCCTTATTCGATCACCCAAAAACCACTCTTCTCTTTAGGAGGTCACATAACCACTAGGCTTCTCTGTAACAAGCCTTCTTTGTAAGCCTTATTAGAGATCACCGAACAACCAGGATTCTCCTTACGAGGTCACCTACCAACCAGTCTTCACTGTCAGAGATTACATGAAAACCAAGCTTCTCCATCAGAAGTCACCTAACAAGCAGGCTTCTCTTTCAAAGGTCATGTAACAACCAGGCTTCTCTGTAAGAGATCGCCTGAGAAACTTGCTTCTCATAATTAGATCACACAACAGCCTGTCTTTGATTTATGAGGTCACATAACAACCAGGGTTCTCTGTAAGAGCTCTGTAAGGAACAGGTTTATCAGTCACACATCACCTAACAAAACTTCTCTGTCAGAGATTATCTAACAACAGGCCTTCCACTGATTACAGTTAACCTACCAGTCAGTCTTCCCTTTCAGAGGTGACCTAAAAACCAGGCTTCTCTCTCACAGATAACCAGATAACCAGGCTTTTGGAAGAGCACATAACAAAAAGGCTTTTTGTTATTAGATCACCCAACAACCAGTCTTCTCTTTACGATGTCACATAACAACCAGGTTTCTCTGTGAGAGCTCTGTAACAAACAGGTTTCTCTGCCGCACATCACCTAACAAAACTTGTCTGTGAGAAGTCATCTAACAACAAGCCTTCCACTGAATACTGGTCACCTAAAAGTCAGTCTTCCCTATAAGAGGTGCTTCCCTATAACCAGGATTCTCACTCAGAGGTAAACTGATAACCACGCTTCCCACTCAGACGTCACCTAAGAATCAGTCTTCTCTGTCAGAGGTCACCTACCAGGCTTACCCTCATCATGGATCACATAACTACCAGATTTCTCCTTATTAGAGATCAATTGAAAACCAGGCTTATCTGTCAGAGAAAATCTAACATCCCAGCTTGTCCTTACTAGAGACCACCGAACAACCAGGCTTCTCTTTACGAGGTGAGCAACCAAACAGTCTTCACTGTCAGAGATAATGTAACAACTTACCTTCCCTGTCAAGAGTCACCTAACCAATAGGCTTCTCTACCTAACAACCTTTTTTCTCTTTATGAGGTCACATAACAATCAGGTTTCTCTGTAAGACCTCTGTAACAAACAGGTTGCTCTGTCAGACATGACCTGACAAGACTTTTCTGTCACAGATCATCTGACAGCAAGCCTTCCACAGATTACAGATCACCTAACAATCAGTCTTTGGTTTAAGACGTGAACTAACAACTATACTTCACTCTCAGAGATAGCCTGGTACCCAGGCTTCTGTAAGAGCACGCCTTACAAACAGGCTTCTCCTTATGAGATCACCCAACAAGCAGTCTTCTCTTTAGGAGGTCCCATAACAACAAGGCCTCTCTATCAACAGGCTTCACTCTAAGCCTTGTTAGAGATCACCGAAGAACCAGGCTTCTCTTCATGAGGTCACCTACCAACCAGTCTTCACTGTCAGAGATAACATAACAACCAAGCTTCTCCATCAGAAGTCACCTAACAAGCAGGCTTCTCTGTCAGAGCTCGCCTAACTACCAGGCTTCTCCTTCTCTGCAAGTGCTTGCCTCACAAACATGCTTCTCCTTGTTAGATCACCCAACCACCAGTCTTCTCTTTATGAGGTCACATAACATCCACGCTTATCTGGAAGAGCTCTGTAACAAACAGGGTTCTCAGTCACACATCACCTAACAATACTTCTCTGTCAGAGGTCATCTAACAACAAGACTTCTACTGATTGCAGATCACCTACCAATCAGTCTTCCCTTTAAGATGTGACCTGAAAACCATGCTTCTCGGTCACAGATAACCAGATAATCAGGCTTCTGTGAGAGCATGTAACAAACAGGCTTCTCCTCATTACATCACCCAACAACCAGTCTTCCCTTTATGAGGTCACAGAACAACCAGGTTTCTCTGTAAGAGCTCTGTAACAAACAGGTTTCTCTGTCAGACATTACCTAACAAGACTTCTCTGTGACAAGTCATCTAACAACAAGCCTTCCACTGATTTCAGGTCACCTAACAGTCAGTCTTCCCTATGAGAGGTGAGCGAACAACCATGCTTCTCTGTCAGAGATAAAGTGATAACCAGGATTCTCTCTCAGATGTCACCTAACAATCAGTCTTCTCTGTCAGAGGTAACCTACCAGGCTTGTCCTCATTATGAATCACATAACTACCAGGTTTCTCCCTATTAGAGATCACCTGACAACCAGGCTTCCGTTTGTGAGGTCTGCAACCCACCAGTCTTCACTGTCAGAGATAATGTTACAACTTACCTTCTCTCTCAGAAGTCACCTAACCACCAGGCGTCTATTTTGGAGGTCACCTAACCACCAGGCTACTATTTTGGAGGTCACCTAACAACCAGTCTTCTCTCGGGCATCTCTGCAAGAGCTCTGTAACAAACAGGTTTCTCTGTCAGACATGACCTAACAAAACTTCTCTGTGAGGGATCCTCTGACAACAAGCCTTCCCCTGATTACAGATCACCTAAAAATCATTCCTCGATATAAGAGGTGACCTAACAGCCACACTTCTCTGTCAGAGATAACCAGTTAACCAGGCTTCTCTAAGAGCACGCCGAACAGGTTTCTCTTTATGAGGTCACATAACAACAAGGCCTCTGTATCAAAAGTCGTCACTGTAAGCCTTTTTGGAGATCACCGAAGAACCAGGCTTCTCTTCATGAGGTCACCTACCAACCAGTCTTCACTGTCAGAGATTACATGAAAACCAAGCTTCTCCATCAGAAGTCACCTAACAACCAGGCTTTTCTGTCACAGCTATCGTAACAAACAGGCTTCTCCTGATTAGATCACCCAACCACCACTCTCCTCTTTATGAGGTCATAAAAAATCCAAGCATCTCTGTAAGAGCTCACATAATAAACAGGCGTCCTCTTATTAGAGATCACTTAAAAACAGGTCTTCTCCTTATGAGGTCACCTACAAACCAGTCTTCTCTGTCAGAGGACTGTTAGGTAGACGTCTCTTTCATAGGTCACTTAACAACCAGGCTGCTACTTTTTCGATCATCCAACAATTTCTCTTTATGTGTTCACCTACAAACCAGTTTTCTCTGACAGAGACAACCTAATAATCATGCTTCTATTTTAGAGCTGCCTCAAAAACCAGCCTTCTCTGTCAGAGTTTGCCTGACAACCAGGCTTCTCCATCAGATGTCTCCTTAAAACATGCTTCTCTGTAGAGACCACCCAACAACAAAGCTTCTGTGTAAGTGGTCATGTAACAAACTGGTTTCTCTGTCAGCCATCACCTAACAACGAGACTGCTCTGTCACAGGTCATCTAACAACAAGGCTTCCACGTACTACAGATCACCTAACAACCAGTCTTCCCTTTAAGAGGTGACCAAACAACCATGCTTCTCTGTCATTGAGAACCTGATAAGCAGGCTTCTCTCAGAGCTCGCCTAACAAACAGGCATGTCCTTATTCGATCACCCAAAAACCACTCTTCTCTTTAGGAGGTCACATAACCACTAGGCTTCTCTGTAACAAGCCTTCTTTGTAAGCCTTATTAGAGATCACCGAACAACCAGGATTCTCCTTACGAGGTCACCTACCAACCAGTCTTCACTGTCAGAGATTACATGAAAACCAAGCTTCTCCATCAGAAGTCACCTAACAAGCAGGCTTCTCTTTCAAAGGTCATGTAACAACCAGGCTTCTCTGTAAGAGATCGCCTGAGAAACTTGCTTCTCATAATTAGATCACACAACAGCCTGTCTTTGATTTATGAGGTCACATAACAACCAGGGTTCTCTGTAAGAGCTCTGTAAGGAACAGGTTTATCAGTCACACATCACCTAACAAAACTTCTCTGTCAGAGATTATCTAACAACAGGCCTTCCACTGATTACAGTTAACCTACCAGTCAGTCTTCCCTTTCAGAGGTGACCTAAAAACCAGGCTTCTCTCTCACAGATAACCAGATAACCAGGCTTTTGGAAGAGCACATAACAAAAAGGCTTTTTGTTATTAGATCACCCAACAACCAGTCTTCTCTTTACGATGTCACATAACAACCAGGTTTCTCTGTGAGAGCTCTGTAACAAACAGGTTTCTCTGCCGCACATCACCTAACAAAACTTGTCTGTGAGAAGTCATCTAACAACAAGCCTTCCACTGAATACTGGTCACCTAAAAGTCAGTCTTCCCTATAAGAGGTGCTTCCCTATAACCAGGATTCTCACTCAGAGGTAAACTGATAACCACGCTTCCCACTCAGACGTCACCTAAGAATCAGTCTTCTCTGTCAGAGGTCACCTACCAGGCTTACCCTCATCATGGATCACATAACTACCAGATTTCTCCTTATTAGAGATCAATTGAAAACCAGGCTTATCTGTCAGAGAAAATCTAACATCCCAGCTTGTCCTTACTAGAGACCACCGAACAACCAGGCTTCTCTTTACGAGGTGAGCAACCAAACAGTCTTCACTGTCAGAGATAATGTAACAACTTACCTTCCCTGTCAAGAGTCACCTAACCAATAGGCTTCTCTACCTAACAACCTTTTTTCTCTTTATGAGGTCACATAACAATCAGGTTTCTCTGTAAGACCTCTGTAACAAACAGGTTGCTCTGTCAGACATGACCTGACAAGACTTTTCTGTCACAGATCATCTGACAGCAAGCCTTCCACAGATTACAGATCACCTAACAATCAGTCTTTGGTTTAAGACGTGAACTAACAACTATACTTCACTCTCAGAGATAGCCTGGTACCCAGGCTTCTGTAAGAGCACGCCTTACAAACAGGCTTCTCCTTATGAGATCACCCAACAAGCAGTCTTCTCTTTAGGAGGTCCCATAACAACAAGGCCTCTCTATCAACAGGCGTCACTCTAAGCCTTGTTAGAGATCACCGAAGAACCAGGCTTCTCTTCATGAGGTCACCTACCAACCAGTCTTCACTGTCAGAGATAACATAACAACCAAGCTTCTCCATCAGAAGTCACCTAACAAGCAGGCTTCTCTGTCAGAGCTCGCCTAACTACCAGGCTTCTCCTTCTCTGCAAGTGCTTGCCTCACAAACATGCTTCTCCTTGTTAGATCACCCAACCACCAGTCTTCTCTTTATGAGGTCACATAACATCCACGCTTATCTGGAAGAGCTCTGTAACAAACAGGGTTCTCAGTCACACATCACCTAACAATACTTCTCTGTCAGAGGTCATCTAACAACAAGACTTCTACTGATTGCAGATCACCTACCAATCAGTCTTCCCTTTAAGATGTGACCTGAAAACCATGCTTCTCGGTCACAGATAACCAGATAATCAGGCTTCTGTGAGAGCATGTAACAAACAGGCTTCTCCTCATTACATCACCCAACAACCAGTCTTCCCTTTATGAGGTCACAGAACAACCAGGTTTCTCTGTAAGAGCTCTGTAACAAACAGGTTTCTCTGTCAGACATTACCTAACAAGACTTCTCTGTGACAAGTCATCTAACAACAAGCCTTCCACTGATTTCAGGTCACCTAACAGTCAGTCTTCCCTATGAGAGGTGAGCGAACAACCATGCTTCTCTGTCAGAGATAAACTGATAACCAGGATTCTCTCTCAGATGTCACCTAACAATCAGTCTTCTCTGTCAGAGGTAACCTACCAGGCTTGTCCTCATTATGAATCACATAACTACCAGGTTTCTCCCTATTAGAGATCACCTGACAACCAGGCTTCCGTTTGTGAGGTCTGCAACCCACCAGTCTTCACTGTCAGAGATAATGTTACAACTTACCTTCTCTCTCAGAAGTCACCTAACCACCAGGCGTCTATTTTGGAGGTCACCTAACCACCAGGCTACTATTTTGGAGGTCACCTAACAACCAGTCTTCTCTCGGGCATCTCTGCAAGAGCTCTGTAACAAACAGGTTTCTCTGTCAGACATGACCTAACAAAACTTCTCTGTGAGGGATCCTCTGACAACAAGCCTTCCCCTGATTACAGATCACCTAAAAATCATTCCTCGATATAAGAGGTGACCTAACAGCCACACTTCTCTGTCAGAGATAACCAGTTAACCAGGCTTCTCTAAGAGCACGCCGAACAGGTTTCTCTTTATGAGGTCACATAACAACAAGGCCTCTGTATCAAAAGTCGTCACTGTAAGCCTTTTTGGAGATCACCGAAGAACCAGGCTTCTCTTCATGAGGTCACCTACCAACCAGTCTTCACTGTCAGAGATTACATGAAAACCAAGCTTCTCCATCAGAAGTCACCTAACAACCAGGCTTTTCTGTCACAGCTATCGTAACAAACAGGCTTCTCCTGATTAGATCACCCAACCACCACTCTCCTCTTTATGAGGTCATAAAAAATCCAAGCATCTCTGTAAGAGCTCACATAATAAACAGGCGTCCTCTTATTAGAGATCACTTAAAAACAGGTCTTCTCCTTATGAGGTCACCTACAAACCAGTCTTCTCTGTCAGAGGACTGTTAGGTAGACGTCTCTTTCATAGGTCACTTAACAACCAGGCTGCTACTTTTTCGATCATCCAACAATTTCTCTTTATGTGTTCACCTACAAACCAGTTTTCTCTGACAGAGACAACCTAATAATCATGCTTCTATTTTAGAGCTGCCTCAAAAACCAGCCTTCTCTGTCAGAGGTTGCCTGACAACCAGGCTTCTCCATCAGATGTCTCCTTAAAACATGCTTCTCTGTAGAGACCACCCAACAACAAAGCTTCTGTGTAAGTGGTCATGTAACAAACTGGTTTCTCTGTCAGCCATCACCTAACAACGAGACTGCTCTGTCACAGGTCATCTAACAACAAGGCTTCCACGTACTACAGATCACCTAACAACCAGTCTTCCCTTTAAGAGGTGACCAAACAACCATGCTTCTCTGTCATTGAGAACCTGATAAGCAGGCTTCTCTCAGAGCTCGCCTAACAAACAGGCATGTCCTTATTCGATCACCCAAAAACCACTCTTCTCTTTAGGAGGTCACATAACCACTAGGCTTCTCTGTAACAAGCCTTCTTTGTAAGCCTTATTAGAGATCACCGAACAACCAGGATTCTCCTTACGAGGTCACCTACCAACCAGTCTTCACTGTCAGAGATTACATGAAAACCAAGCTTCTCCATCAGAAGTCACCTAACAAGCAGGCTTCTCTTTCAAAGGTCATGTAACAACCAGGCTTCTCTGTAAGAGATCGCCTGAGAAACTTGCTTCTCATAATTAGATCACACAACAGCCTGTCTTCGATTTATGAGGTCACATAACAACCAGGGTTCTCTGTAAGAGCTCTGTAAGGAACAGGTTTATCAGTCACACATCACCTAACAAAACTTCTCTGTCAGAGATTATCTAACAACAGGCCTTCCACTGATTACAGTTAACCTACCAGTCAGTCTTCCCTTTCAGAGGTGACCTAAAAACCAGGCTTCTCTCTCACAGATAACCAGATAACCAGGCTTTTGGAAGAGCACATAACAAAAAGGCTTTTTGTTATTAGATCACCCAACAACCAGTCTTCTCTTTACGATGTCACATAACAACCAGGTTTCTCTGTGAGAGCTCTGTAACAAACAGGTTTCTCTGCCGCACATCACCTAACAAAACTTGTCTGTGAGAAGTCATCTAACAACAAGCCTTCCACTGAATACTGGTCACCTAAAAGTCAGTCTTCCCTATAAGAGGTGCTTCCCTATAACCAGGATTCTCACTCAGAGGTAAACTGATAACCACGCTTCCCACTCAGACGTCACCTAAGAATCAGTCTTCTCTGTCAGAGGTCACCTACCAGGCTTACCCTCATCATGGATCACATAACTACCAGATTTCTCCTTATTAGAGATCAATTGAAAACCAGGCTTATCTGTCAGAGAAAATCTAACATCCCAGCTTGTCCTTACTAGAGACCACCGAACAACCAGGCTTCTCTTTACGAGGTGAGCAACCAAACAGTCTTCACTGTCAGAGATAATGTAACAACTTACCTTCCCTGTCAAGAGTCACCTAACCAATAGGCTTCTCTACCTAACAACCTTTTTTCTCTTTATGAGGTCACATAACAATCAGGTTTCTCTGTAAGACCTCTGTAACAAACAGGTTGCTCTGTCAGACATGACCTGACAAGACTTTTCTGTCACAGATCATCTGACAGCAAGCCTTCCACAGATTACAGATCACCTAACAATCAGTCTTTGGTTTAAGACGTGAACTAACAACTATACTTCACTCTCAGAGATAGCCTGGTACCCAGGCTTCTGTAAGAGCACGCCTTACAAACAGGCTTCTCCTTATGAGATCACCCAACAAGCAGTCTTCTCTTTAGGAGGTCCCATAACAACAAGGCCTCTCTATCAACAGGCTTCACTCTAAGCCTTGTTAGAGATCACCGAAGAACCAGGCTTCTCTTCATGAGGTCACTTACCAACCAGTCTTCACTGTCAGAGATTACATAACAACCAAGCTTCTCCATCAGAAGTCACCTAACAAGCAGGCTTCTCTGTCAGAGCTCGCCTAACTACCAGGCTTCTCCTTCTCTGCAAGTGCTTGCCTCACAAACATGCTTCTCCTTGTTAGATCACCCAACCACCAGTCTTCTCTTTATGAGGTCACATAACATCCACGCTTATCTGGAAGAGCTCTGTAACAAACAGGGTTCTCAGTCACACATCACCTAACAATACTTCTCTGTCAGAGGTCATCTAACAACAAGACTTCTACTGATTGCAGATCACCTACCAATCAGTCTTCCCTTTAAGATGTGACCTGAAAACCATGCTTCTCTGTCACAGATAACCAGATAATCAGGCTTCTGTGAGAGCATGTAACAAACAGGCTTCTCCTCATTACATCACCCAACAACCAGTCTTCCCTTTATGAGGTCACAGAACAACCAGGTTTCTCTGTAAGAGCTCTGTAACAAACAGGTTTCTCTGTCAGACATTACCTAACAAGACTTCTCTGTGACAAGTCATCTAACAACAAGCCTTCCACTGATTTCAGGTCACCTAACAGTCAGTCTTCCCTATGAGAGGTGAGCGAACAACCATGCTTCTCTGTCAGAGATAAACTGATAACCAGGATTCTCTCTCAGATGTCACCTAACAATCAGTCTTCTCTGTCAGAGGTAACCTACCAGGCTTGTCCTCATTATGAATCACATAACTACCAGGTTTCTCCCTATTAGAGATCACCTGACAACCAGGCTTCCGTTTGTGAGGTCTGCAACCCACCAGTCTTCACTGTCAGAGATAATGTTACAACTTACCTTCTCTCTCAGAAGTCACCTAACCACCAGGCGTCTATTTTGGAGGTCACCTAACCACCAGGCTACTATTTTGGAGGTCACCTAACAACCAGTCTTCTCTCGGGCATCTCTGCAAGAGCTCTGTAACAAACAGGTTTCTCTGTCAGACATGACCTAACAAAACTTCTCTGTGAGGGATCCTCTGACAACAAGCCTTCCCCTGATTACAGATCACCTAAAAATCATTCCTCGATATAAGAGGTGACCTAACAGCCACACTTCTCTGTCAGAGATAACCAGTTAACCAGGCTTCTCTAAGAGCACGCCGAACAGGTTTCTCTTTATGAGGTCACATAACAACAAGGCCTCTGTATCAAAAGTCGTCACTGTAAGCCTTATTGGAGATCACCGAAGAACCAGGCTTCTCTTCATGAGGTCACCTACCAACCAGTCTTCACTGTCAGAGATTACATGAAAACCAAGCTTCTCCATCAGAAGTCACCTAACAACCAGGCTTTTCTGTCACAGCTATCGTAACAAACAGGCTTCTCCTGTTTAGATCACCCAACCACCAGTCTCCTCTTTATGAGGTCATAAAAAATCCAAGCATCTCTGTAAGAGCTCACATAATAAACAGGCGTCCTCTTATTAGAGATCACTTAAAAACAGGTCTTCTCCTTATGAGGTCACCTACAAACCAGTCTTCTCTGTCAGAGGACTGTTAGGTAGACGTCTCTTTCATAGGTCACTTAACAACCAGGCTGCTACTTTTTCGATCATCCAACAATTTCTCTTTATGTGTTCACCTACAAACCAGTTTTCTCTGACAGAGACAACCTAATAATCATGCTTCTATTTTAGAGCTGCCTCAAAAACCAGCCTTCTCTGTCAGAGGTTGCCTGACAACCAGGCTTCTCCATCAGATGTCTCCTTAAAACATGCTTCTCTGTAGAGACCACCCAACAACAAAGCTTCTGTGTAAGTGGTCATGTAACAAACTGGTTTCTCTGTCAGCCATCACCTAACAACGAGACTGCTCTGTCACAGGTCATCTAACAACAAGGCTTCCACGTACTACAGATCACCTAACAACCAGTCTTCCCTTTAAGAGGTGACCAAACAACCATGCTTCTCTGTCATTGAGAACCTGATAAGCAGGCTTCTCTCAGAGCTCGCCTAACAAACAGGCATGTCCTTATTCGATCACCCAAAAACCACTCTTCTCTTTAGGAGGTCACATAACCACTAGGCTTCTCTGTAACAAGCCTTCTTTGTAAGCCTTATTAGAGATCACCGAACAACCAGGATTCTCCTTACGAGGTCACCTACCAACCAGTCTTCACTGTCAGAGATTACATGAAAACCAAGCTTCTCCATCAGAAGTCACCTAACAAGCAGGCTTCTCTTTCAAAGGTCATGTAACAACCAGGCTTCTCTGTAAGAGATCGCCTGAGAAACTTGCTTCTCATAATTAGATCACACAACAGCCTGTCTTTGATTTATGAGGTCACATAACAACCAGGGTTCTCTGTAAGAGCTCTGTAAGGAACAGGTTTATCAGTCACACATCACCTAACAAAACTTCTCTGTCAGAGATTATCTAACAACAGGCCTTCCACTGATTACAGTTAACCTACCAGTCAGTCTTCCCTTTCAGAGGTGACCTAAAAACCAGGCTTCTCTCTCACAGATAACCAGATAACCAGGCTTTTGGAAGAGCACATAACAAAAAGGCTTTTTGTTATTAGATCACCCAACAACCAGTCTTCTCTTTACGATGTCACATAACAACCAGGTTTCTCTGTGAGAGCTCTGTAACAAACAGGTTTCTCTGCCGCACATCACCTAACAAAACTTGTCTGTGAGAAGTCATCTAACAACAAGCCTTCCACTGAATACTGGTCACCTAAAAGTCAGTCTTCCCTATAAGAGGTGCTTCCCTATAACCAGGATTCTCACTCAGAGGTAAACTGATAACCACGCTTCCCACTCAGACGTCACCTAAGAATCAGTCTTCTCTGTCAGAGGTCACCTACCAGGCTTACCCTCATCATGGATCACATAACTACCAGATTTCTCCTTATTAGAGATCAATTGAAAACCAGGCTTATCTGTCAGAGAAAATCTAACATCCCAGCTTGTCCTTACTAGAGACCACCGAACAACCAGGCTTCTCTTTACGAGGTGAGCAACCAAACAGTCTTCACTGTCAGAGATAATGTAACAACTTACCTTCCCTGTCAAGAGTCACCTAACCAATAGGCTTCTCTACCTAACAACCTTTTTTCTCTTTATGAGGTCACATAACAATCAGGTTTCTCTGTAAGACCTCTGTAACAAACAGGTTGCTCTGTCAGACATGACCTGACAAGACTTTTCTGTCACAGATCATCTGACAGCAAGCCTTCCACAGATTACAGATCACCTAACAATCAGTCTTTGGTTTAAGACGTGAACTAACAACTATACTTCACTCTCAGAGATAGCCTGGTACCCAGGCTTCTGTAAGAGCACGCCTTACAAACAGGCTTCTCCTTATGAGATCACCCAACAAGCAGTCTTCTCTTTAGGAGGTCCCATAACAACAAGGCCTCTCTATCAACAGGCTTCACTCTAAGCCTTGTTAGAGATCACCGAAGAACCAGGCTTCTCTTCATGAGGTCACCTACCAACCAGTCTTCACTGTCAGAGATAACATAACAACCAAGCTTCTCCATCAGAAGTCACCTAACAAGCAGGCTTCTCTGTCAGAGCTCGCCTAACTACCAGGCTTCTCCTTCTCTGCAAGTGCTTGCCTCACAAACATGCTTCTCCTTGTTAGATCACCCAACCACCAGTCTTCTCTTTATGAGGTCACATAACATCCACGCTTATCTGGAAGAGCTCTGTAACAAACAGGGTTCTCAGTCACACATCACCTAACAATACTTCTCTGTCAGAGGTCATCTAACAACAAGACTTCTACTGATTGCAGATCACCTACCAATCAGTCTTCCCTTTAAGATGTGACCTGAAAACCATGCTTCTCGGTCACAGATAACCAGATAATCAGGCTTCTGTGAGAGCATGTAACAAACAGGCTTCTCCTCATTACATCACCCAACAACCAGTCTTCCCTTTATGAGGTCACAGAACAACCAGGTTTCTCTGTAAGAGCTCTGTAACAAACAGGTTTCTCTGTCAGACATTACCTAACAAGACTTCTCTGTGACAAGTCATCTAACAACAAGCCTTCCACTGATTTCAGGTCACCTAACAGTCAGTCTTCCCTATGAGAGGTGAGCGAACAACCATGCTTCTCTGTCAGAGATAAAGTGATAACCAGGATTCTCTCTCAGATGTCACCTAACAATCAGTCTTCTCTGTCAGAGGTAACCTACCAGGCTTGTCCTCATTATGAATCACATAACTACCAGGTTTCTCCCTATTAGAGATCACCTGACAACCAGGCTTCCGTTTGTGAGGTCTGCAACCCACCAGTCTTCACTGTCAGAGATAATGTTACAACTTACCTTCTCTCTCAGAAGTCACCTAACCACCAGGCGTCTATTTTGGAGGTCACCTAACCACCAGGCTACTATTTTGGAGGTCACCTAACAACCAGTCTTCTCTCGGGCATCTCTGCAAGAGCTCTGTAACAAACAGGTTTCTCTGTCAGACATGACCTAACAAAACTTCTCTGTGAGGGATCCTCTGACAACAAGCCTTCCCCTGATTACAGATCACCTAAAAATCATTCCTCGATATAAGAGGTGACCTAACAGCCACACTTCTCTGTCAGAGATAACCAGTTAACCAGGCTTCTCTAAGAGCACGCCGAACAGGTTTCTCTTTATGAGGTCACATAACAACAAGGCCTCTGTATCAAAAGTCGTCACTGTAAGCCTTTTTGGAGATCACCGAAGAACCAGGCTTCTCTTCATGAGGTCACCTACCAACCAGTCTTCACTGTCAGAGATTACATGAAAACCAAGCTTCTCCATCAGAAGTCACCTAACAACCAGGCTTTTCTGTCACAGCTATCGTAACAAACAGGCTTCTCCTGATTAGATCACCCAACCACCACTCTCCTCTTTATGAGGTCATAAAAAATCCAAGCATCTCTGTAAGAGCTCACATAATAAACAGGCGTCCTCTTATTAGAGATCACTTAAAAACAGGTCTTCTCCTTATGAGGTCACCTACAAACCAGTCTTCTCTGTCAGAGGACTGTTAGGTAGACGTCTCTTTCATAGGTCACTTAACAACCAGGCTGCTACTTTTTCGATCATCCAACAATTTCTCTTTATGTGTTCACCTACAAACCAGTTTTCTCTGACAGAGACAACCTAATAATCATGCTTCTATTTTAGAGCTGCCTCAAAAACCAGCCTTCTCTGTCAGAGTTTGCCTGACAACCAGGCTTCTCCATCAGATGTCTCCTTAAAACATGCTTCTCTGTAGAGACCACCCAACAACAAAGCTTCTGTGTAAGTGGTCATGTAACAAACTGGTTTCTCTGTCAGCCATCACCTAACAACGAGACTGCTCTGTCACAGGTCATCTAACAACAAGGCTTCCACGTACTACAGATCACCTAACAACCAGTCTTCCCTTTAAGAGGTGACCAAACAACCATGCTTCTCTGTCATTGAGAACCTGATAAGCAGGCTTCTCTCAGAGCTCGCCTAACAAACAGGCATGTCCTTATTCGATCACCCAAAAACCACTCTTCTCTTTAGGAGGTCACATAACCACTAGGCTTCTCTGTAACAAGCCTTCTTTGTAAGCCTTATTAGAGATCACCGAACAACCAGGATTCTCCTTACGAGGTCACCTACCAACCAGTCTTCACTGTCAGAGATTACATGAAAACCAAGCTTCTCCATCAGAAGTCACCTAACAAGCAGGCTTCTCTTTCAAAGGTCATGTAACAACCAGGCTTCTCTGTAAGAGATCGCCTGAGAAACTTGCTTCTCATAATTAGATCACACAACAGCCTGTCTTTGATTTATGAGGTCACATAACAACCAGGGTTCTCTGTAAGAGCTCTGTAAGGAACAGGTTTATCAGTCACACATCACCTAACAAAACTTCTCTGTCAGAGATTATCTAACAACAGGCCTTCCACTGATTACAGTTAACCTACCAGTCAGTCTTCCCTTTCAGAGGTGACCTAAAAACCAGGCTTCTCTCTCACAGATAACCAGATAACCAGGCTTTTGGAAGAGCACATAACAAAAAGGCTTTTTGTTATTAGATCACCCAACAACCAGTCTTCTCTTTACGATGTCACATAACAACCAGGTTTCTCTGTGAGAGCTCTGTAACAAACAGGTTTCTCTGCCGCACATCACCTAACAAAACTTGTCTGTGAGAAGTCATCTAACAACAAGCCTTCCACTGAATACTGGTCACCTAAAAGTCAGTCTTCCCTATAAGAGGTGCTTCCCTATAACCAGGATTCTCACTCAGAGGTAAACTGATAACCACGCTTCCCACTCAGACGTCACCTAAGAATCAGTCTTCTCTGTCAGAGGTCACCTACCAGGCTTACCCTCATCATGGATCACATAACTACCAGATTTCTCCTTATTAGAGATCAATTGAAAACCAGGCTTATCTGTCAGAGAAAATCTAACATCCCAGCTTGTCCTTACTAGAGACCACCGAACAACCAGGCTTCTCTTTACGAGGTGAGCAACCAAACAGTCTTCACTGTCAGAGATAATGTAACAACTTACCTTCCCTGTCAAGAGTCACCTAACCAATAGGCTTCTCTACCTAACAACCTTTTTTCTCTTTATGAGGTCACATAACAATCAGGTTTCTCTGTAAGACCTCTGTAACAAACAGGTTGCTCTGTCAGACATGACCTGACAAGACTTTTCTGTCACAGATCATCTGACAGCAAGCCTTCCACAGATTACAGATCACCTAACAATCAGTCTTTGGTTTAAGACGTGAACTAACAACTATACTTCACTCTCAGAGATAGCCTGGTACCCAGGCTTCTGTAAGAGCACGCCTTACAAACAGGCTTCTCCTTATGAGATCACCCAACAAGCAGTCTTCTCTTTAGGAGGTCCCATAACAACAAGGCCTCTCTATCAACAGGCGTCACTCTAAGCCTTGTTAGAGATCACCGAAGAACCAGGCTTCTCTTCATGAGGTCACCTACCAACCAGTCTTCACTGTCAGAGATAACATAACAACCAAGCTTCTCCATCAGAAGTCACCTAACAAGCAGGCTTCTCTGTCAGAGCTCGCCTAACTACCAGGCTTCTCCTTCTCTGCAAGTGCTTGCCTCACAAACATGCTTCTCCTTGTTAGATCACCCAACCACCAGTCTTCTCTTTATGAGGTCACATAACATCCACGCTTATCTGGAAGAGCTCTGTAACAAACAGGGTTCTCAGTCACACATCACCTAACAATACTTCTCTGTCAGAGGTCATCTAACAACAAGACTTCTACTGATTGCAGATCACCTACCAATCAGTCTTCCCTTTAAGATGTGACCTGAAAACCATGCTTCTCGGTCACAGATAACCAGATAATCAGGCTTCTGTGAGAGCATGTAACAAACAGGCTTCTCCTCATTACATCACCCAACAACCAGTCTTCCCTTTATGAGGTCACAGAACAACCAGGTTTCTCTGTAAGAGCTCTGTAACAAACAGGTTTCTCTGTCAGACATTACCTAACAAGACTTCTCTGTGACAAGTCATCTAACAACAAGCCTTCCACTGATTTCAGGTCACCTAACAGTCAGTCTTCCCTATGAGAGGTGAGCGAACAACCATGCTTCTCTGTCAGAGATAAACTGATAACCAGGATTCTCTCTCAGATGTCACCTAACAATCAGTCTTCTCTGTCAGAGGTAACCTACCAGGCTTGTCCTCATTATGAATCACATAACTACCAGGTTTCTCCCTATTAGAGATCACCTGACAACCAGGCTTCCGTTTGTGAGGTCTGCAACCCACCAGTCTTCACTGTCAGAGATAATGTTACAACTTACCTTCTCTCTCAGAAGTCACCTAACCACCAGGCGTCTATTTTGGAGGTCACCTAACCACCAGGCTACTATTTTGGAGGTCACCTAACAACCAGTCTTCTCTCGGGCATCTCTGCAAGAGCTCTGTAACAAACAGGTTTCTCTGTCAGACATGACCTAACAAAACTTCTCTGTGAGGGATCCTCTGACAACAAGCCTTCCCCTGATTACAGATCACCTAAAAATCATTCCTCGATATAAGAGGTGACCTAACAGCCACACTTCTCTGTCAGAGATAACCAGTTAACCAGGCTTCTCTAAGAGCACGCCGAACAGGTTTCTCTTTATGAGGTCACATAACAACAAGGCCTCTGTATCAAAAGTCGTCACTGTAAGCCTTTTTGGAGATCACCGAAGAACCAGGCTTCTCTTCATGAGGTCACCTACCAACCAGTCTTCACTGTCAGAGATTACATGAAAACCAAGCTTCTCCATCAGAAGTCACCTAACAACCAGGCTTTTCTGTCACAGCTATCGTAACAAACAGGCTTCTCCTGATTAGATCACCCAACCACCACTCTCCTCTTTATGAGGTCATAAAAAATCCAAGCATCTCTGTAAGAGCTCACATAATAAACAGGCGTCCTCTTATTAGAGATCACTTAAAAACAGGTCTTCTCCTTATGAGGTCACCTACAAACCAGTCTTCTCTGTCAGAGGACTGTTAGGTAGACGTCTCTTTCATAGGTCACTTAACAACCAGGCTGCTACTTTTTCGATCATCCAACAATTTCTCTTTATGTGTTCACCTACAAACCAGTTTTCTCTGACAGAGACAACCTAATAATCATGCTTCTATTTTAGAGCTGCCTCAAAAACCAGCCTTCTCTGTCAGAGTTTGCCTGACAACCAGGCTTCTCCATCAGATGTCTCCTTAAAACATGCTTCTCTGTAGAGACCACCCAACAACAAAGCTTCTGTGTAAGTGGTCATGTAACAAACTGGTTTCTCTGTCAGCCATCACCTAACAACGAGACTGCTCTGTCACAGGTCATCTAACAACAAGGCTTCCACGTACTACAGATCACCTAACAACCAGTCTTCCCTTTAAGAGGTGACCAAACAACCATGCTTCTCTGTCATTGAGAACCTGATAAGCAGGCTTCTCTCAGAGCTCGCCTAACAAACAGGCATGTCCTTATTCGATCACCCAAAAACCACTCTTCTCTTTAGGAGGTCACATAACCACTAGGCTTCTCTGTAACAAGCCTTCTTTGTAAGCCTTATTAGAGATCACCGAACAACCAGGATTCTCCTTACGAGGTCACCTACCAACCAGTCTTCACTGTCAGAGATTACATGAAAACCAAGCTTCTCCATCAGAAGTCACCTAACAAGCAGGCTTCTCTTTCAAAGGTCATGTAACAACCAGGCTTCTCTGTAAGAGATCGCCTGAGAAACTTGCTTCTCATAATTAGATCACACAACAGCCTGTCTTCGATTTATGAGGTCACATAACAACCAGGGTTCTCTGTAAGAGCTCTGTAAGGAACAGGTTTATCAGTCACACATCACCTAACAAAACTTCTCTGTCAGAGATTATCTAACAACAGGCCTTCCACTGATTACAGTTAACCTACCAGTCAGTCTTCCCTTTCAGAGGTGACCTAAAAACCAGGCTTCTCTCTCACAGATAACCAGATAACCAGGCTTTTGGAAGAGCACATAACAAAAAGGCTTTTTGTTATTAGATCACCCAACAACCAGTCTTCTCTTTACGATGTCACATAACAACCAGGTTTCTCTGTGAGAGCTCTGTAACAAACAGGTTTCTCTGCCGCACATCACCTAACAAAACTTGTCTGTGAGAAGTCATCTAACAACAAGCCTTCCACTGAATACTGGTCACCTAAAAGTCAGTCTTCCCTATAAGAGGTGCTTCCCTATAACCAGGATTCTCACTCAGAGGTAAACTGATAACCACGCTTCCCACTCAGACGTCACCTAAGAATCAGTCTTCTCTGTCAGAGGTCACCTACCAGGCTTACCCTCATCATGGATCACATAACTACCAGATTTCTCCTTATTAGAGATCAATTGAAAACCAGGCTTATCTGTCAGAGAAAATCTAACATCCCAGCTTGTCCTTACTAGAGACCACCGAACAACCAGGCTTCTCTTTACGAGGTGAGCAACCAAACAGTCTTCACTGTCAGAGATAATGTAACAACTTACCTTCCCTGTCAAGAGTCACCTAACCAATAGGCTTCTCTACCTAACAACCTTTTTTCTCTTTATGAGGTCACATAACAATCAGGTTTCTCTGTAAGACCTCTGTAACAAACAGGTTGCTCTGTCAGACATGACCTGACAAGACTTTTCTGTCACAGATCATCTGACAGCAAGCCTTCCACAGATTACAGATCACCTAACAATCAGTCTTTGGTTTAAGACGTGAACTAACAACTATACTTCACTCTCAGAGATAGCCTGGTACCCAGGCTTCTGTAAGAGCACGCCTTACAAACAGGCTTCTCCTTATGAGATCACCCAACAAGCAGTCTTCTCTTTAGGAGGTCCCATAACAACAAGGCCTCTCTATCAACAGGCTTCACTCTAAGCCTTGTTAGAGATCACCGAAGAACCAGGCTTCTCTTCATGAGGTCACTTACCAACCAGTCTTCACTGTCAGAGATTACATAACAACCAAGCTTCTCCATCAGAAGTCACCTAACAAGCAGGCTTCTCTGTCAGAGCTCGCCTAACTACCAGGCTTCTCCTTCTCTGCAAGTGCTTGCCTCACAAACATGCTTCTCCTTGTTAGATCACCCAACCACCAGTCTTCTCTTTATGAGGTCACATAACATCCACGCTTATCTGGAAGAGCTCTGTAACAAACAGGGTTCTCAGTCACACATCACCTAACAATACTTCTCTGTCAGAGGTCATCTAACAACAAGACTTCTACTGATTGCAGATCACCTACCAATCAGTCTTCCCTTTAAGATGTGACCTGAAAACCATGCTTCTCTGTCACAGATAACCAGATAATCAGGCTTCTGTGAGAGCATGTAACAAACAGGCTTCTCCTCATTACATCACCCAACAACCAGTCTTCCCTTTATGAGGTCACAGAACAACCAGGTTTCTCTGTAAGAGCTCTGTAACAAACAGGTTTCTCTGTCAGACATTACCTAACAAGACTTCTCTGTGACAAGTCATCTAACAACAAGCCTTCCACTGATTTCAGGTCACCTAACAGTCAGTCTTCCCTATGAGAGGTGAGCGAACAACCATGCTTCTCTGTCAGAGATAAACTGATAACCAGGATTCTCTCTCAGATGTCACCTAACAATCAGTCTTCTCTGTCAGAGGTAACCTACCAGGCTTGTCCTCATTATGAATCACATAACTACCAGGTTTCTCCCTATTAGAGATCACCTGACAACCAGGCTTCCGTTTGTGAGGTCTGCAACCCACCAGTCTTCACTGTCAGAGATAATGTTACAACTTACCTTCTCTCTCAGAAGTCACCTAACCACCAGGCGTCTATTTTGGAGGTCACCTAACCACCAGGCTACTATTTTGGAGGTCACCTAACAACCAGTCTTCTCTCGGGCATCTCTGCAAGAGCTCTGTAACAAACAGGTTTCTCTGTCAGACATGACCTAACAAAACTTCTCTGTGAGGGATCCTCTGACAACAAGCCTTCCCCTGATTACAGATCACCTAAAAATCATTCCTCGATATAAGAGGTGACCTAACAGCCACACTTCTCTGTCAGAGATAACCAGTTAACCAGGCTTCTCTAAGAGCACGCCGAACAGGTTTCTCTTTATGAGGTCACATAACAACAAGGCCTCTGTATCAAAAGTCGTCACTGTAAGCCTTATTGGAGATCACCGAAGAACCAGGCTTCTCTTCATGAGGTCACCTACCAACCAGTCTTCACTGTCAGAGATTACATGAAAACCAAGCTTCTCCATCAGAAGTCACCTAACAACCAGGCTTTTCTGTCACAGCTATCGTAACAAACAGGCTTCTCCTGTTTAGATCACCCAACCACCAGTCTCCTCTTTATGAGGTCATAAAAAATCCAAGCATCTCTGTAAGAGCTCACATAATAAACAGGCGTCCTCTTATTAGAGATCACTTAAAAACAGGTCTTCTCCTTATGAGGTCACCTACAAACCAGTCTTCTCTGTCAGAGGACTGTTAGGTAGACGTCTCTTTCATAGGTCACTTAACAACCAGGCTGCTACTTTTTCGATCATCCAACAATTTCTCTTTATGTGTTCACCTACAAACCAGTTTTCTCTGACAGAGACAACCTAATAATCATGCTTCTATTTTAGAGCTGCCTCAAAAACCAGCCTTCTCTGTCAGAGGTTGCCTGACAACCAGGCTTCTCCATCAGATGTCTCCTTAAAACATGCTTCTCTGTAGAGACCACCCAACAACAAAGCTTCTGTGTAAGTGGTCATGTAACAAACTGGTTTCTCTGTCAGCCATCACCTAACAACGAGACTGCTCTGTCACAGGTCATCTAACAACAAGGCTTCCACGTACTACAGATCACCTAACAACCAGTCTTCCCTTTAAGAGGTGACCAAACAACCATGCTTCTCTGTCATTGAGAACCTGATAAGCAGGCTTCTCTCAGAGCTCGCCTAACAAACAGGCATGTCCTTATTCGATCACCCAAAAACCACTCTTCTCTTTAGGAGGTCACATAACCACTAGGCTTCTCTGTAACAAGCCTTCTTTGTAAGCCTTATTAGAGATCACCGAACAACCAGGATTCTCCTTACGAGGTCACCTACCAACCAGTCTTCACTGTCAGAGATTACATGAAAACCAAGCTTCTCCATCAGAAGTCACCTAACAAGCAGGCTTCTCTTTCAAAGGTCATGTAACAACCAGGCTTCTCTGTAAGAGATCGCCTGAGAAACTTGCTTCTCATAATTAGATCACACAACAGCCTGTCTTTGATTTATGAGGTCACATAACAACCAGGGTTCTCTGTAAGAGCTCTGTAAGGAACAGGTTTATCAGTCACACATCACCTAACAAAACTTCTCTGTCAGAGATTATCTAACAACAGGCCTTCCACTGATTACAGTTAACCTACCAGTCAGTCTTCCCTTTCAGAGGTGACCTAAAAACCAGGCTTCTCTCTCACAGATAACCAGATAACCAGGCTTTTGGAAGAGCACATAACAAAAAGGCTTTTTGTTATTAGATCACCCAACAACCAGTCTTCTCTTTACGATGTCACATAACAACCAGGTTTCTCTGTGAGAGCTCTGTAACAAACAGGTTTCTCTGCCGCACATCACCTAACAAAACTTGTCTGTGAGAAGTCATCTAACAACAAGCCTTCCACTGAATACTGGTCACCTAAAAGTCAGTCTTCCCTATAAGAGGTGCTTCCCTATAACCAGGATTCTCACTCAGAGGTAAACTGATAACCACGCTTCCCACTCAGACGTCACCTAAGAATCAGTCTTCTCTGTCAGAGGTCACCTACCAGGCTTACCCTCATCATGGATCACATAACTACCAGATTTCTCCTTATTAGAGATCAATTGAAAACCAGGCTTATCTGTCAGAGAAAATCTAACATCCCAGCTTGTCCTTACTAGAGACCACCGAACAACCAGGCTTCTCTTTACGAGGTGAGCAACCAAACAGTCTTCACTGTCAGAGATAATGTAACAACTTACCTTCCCTGTCAAGAGTCACCTAACCAATAGGCTTCTCTACCTAACAACCTTTTTTCTCTTTATGAGGTCACATAACAATCAGGTTTCTCTGTAAGACCTCTGTAACAAACAGGTTGCTCTGTCAGACATGACCTGACAAGACTTTTCTGTCACAGATCATCTGACAGCAAGCCTTCCACAGATTACAGATCACCTAACAATCAGTCTTTGGTTTAAGACGTGAACTAACAACTATACTTCACTCTCAGAGATAGCCTGGTACCCAGGCTTCTGTAAGAGCACGCCTTACAAACAGGCTTCTCCTTATGAGATCACCCAACAAGCAGTCTTCTCTTTAGGAGGTCCCATAACAACAAGGCCTCTCTATCAACAGGCTTCACTCTAAGCCTTGTTAGAGATCACCGAAGAACCAGGCTTCTCTTCATGAGGTCACCTACCAACCAGTCTTCACTGTCAGAGATAACATAACAACCAAGCTTCTCCATCAGAAGTCACCTAACAAGCAGGCTTCTCTGTCAGAGCTCGCCTAACTACCAGGCTTCTCCTTCTCTGCAAGTGCTTGCCTCACAAACATGCTTCTCCTTGTTAGATCACCCAACCACCAGTCTTCTCTTTATGAGGTCACATAACATCCACGCTTATCTGGAAGAGCTCTGTAACAAACAGGGTTCTCAGTCACACATCACCTAACAATACTTCTCTGTCAGAGGTCATCTAACAACAAGACTTCTACTGATTGCAGATCACCTACCAATCAGTCTTCCCTTTAAGATGTGACCTGAAAACCATGCTTCTCGGTCACAGATAACCAGATAATCAGGCTTCTGTGAGAGCATGTAACAAACAGGCTTCTCCTCATTACATCACCCAACAACCAGTCTTCCCTTTATAAGGTCACAGAACAACCAGGTTTCTCTGTAAGAGCTCTGTAACAAACAGGTTTCTCTGTCAGACATTACCTAACAAGACTTCTCTGTGACAAGTCATCTAACAACAAGCCTTCCACTGATTTCAGGTCACCTAACAGTCAGTCTTCCCTATGAGAGGTGAGCGAACAACCATGCTTCTCTGTCAGAGATAAAGTGATAACCAGGATTCTCTCTCAGATGTCACCTAACAATCAGTCTTCTCTGTCAGAGGTAACCTACCAGGCTTGTCCTCATTATGAATCACATAACTACCAGGTTTCTCCCTATTAGAGATCACCTGACAACCAGGCTTCCGTTTGTGAGGTCTGCAACCCACCAGTCTTCACTGTCAGAGATAATGTTACAACTTACCTTCTCTCTCAGAAGTCACCTAACCACCAGGCGTCTATTTTGGAGGTCACCTAACCACCAGGCTACTATTTTGGAGGTCACCTAACAACCAGTCTTCTCTCGGGCATCTCTGCAAGAGCTCTGTAACAAACAGGTTTCTCTGTCAGACATGACCTAACAAAACTTCTCTGTGAGGGATCCTCTGACAACAAGCCTTCCCCTGATTACAGATCACCTAAAAATCATTCCTCGATATAAGAGGTGACCTAACAGCCACACTTCTCTGTCAGAGATAACCAGTTAACCAGGCTTCTCTAAGAGCACGCCGAACAGGTTTCTCTTTATGAGGTCACATAACAACAAGGCCTCTGTATCAAAAGTCGTCACTGTAAGCCTTTTTGGAGATCACCGAAGAACCAGGCTTCTCTTCATGAGGTCACCTACCAACCAGTCTTCACTGTCAGAGATTACATGAAAACCAAGCTTCTCCATCAGAAGTCACCTAACAACCAGGCTTTTCTGTCACAGCTATCGTAACAAACAGGCTTCTCCTGATTAGATCACCCAACCACCACTCTCCTCTTTATGAGGTCATAAAAAATCCAAGCATCTCTGTAAGAGCTCACATAATAAACAGGCGTCCTCTTATTAGAGATCACTTAAAAACAGGTCTTCTCCTTATGAGGTCACCTACAAACCAGTCTTCTCTGTCAGAGGACTGTTAGGTAGACGTCTCTTTCATAGGTCACTTAACAACCAGGCTGCTACTTTTTCGATCATCCAACAATTTCTCTTTATGTGTTCACCTACAAACCAGTTTTCTCTGACAGAGACAACCTAATAATCATGCTTCTATTTTAGAGCTGCCTCAAAAACCAGCCTTCTCTGTCAGAGTTTGCCTGACAACCAGGCTTCTCCATCAGATGTCTCCTTAAAACATGCTTCTCTGTAGAGACCACCCAACAACAAAGCTTCTGTGTAAGTGGTCATGTAACAAACTGGTTTCTCTGTCAGCCATCACCTAACAACGAGACTGCTCTGTCACAGGTCATCTAACAACAAGGCTTCCACGTACTACAGATCACCTAACAACCAGTCTTCCCTTTAAGAGGTGACCAAACAACCATGCTTCTCTGTCATTGAGAACCTGATAAGCAGGCTTCTCTCAGAGCTCGCCTAACAAACAGGCATGTCCTTATTCGATCACCCAAAAACCACTCTTCTCTTTAGGAGGTCACATAACCACTAGGCTTCTCTGTAACAAGCCTTCTTTGTAAGCCTTATTAGAGATCACCGAACAACCAGGATTCTCCTTACGAGGTCACCTACCAACCAGTCTTCACTGTCAGAGATTACATGAAAACCAAGCTTCTCCATCAGAAGTCACCTAACAAGCAGGCTTCTCTTTCAAAGGTCATGTAACAACCAGGCTTCTCTGTAAGAGATCGCCTGAGAAACTTGCTTCTCATAATTAGATCACACAACAGCCTGTCTTTGATTTATGAGGTCACATAACAACCAGGGTTCTCTGTAAGAGCTCTGTAAGGAACAGGTTTATCAGTCACACATCACCTAACAAAACTTCTCTGTCAGAGATTATCTAACAACAGGCCTTCCACTGATTACAGTTAACCTACCAGTCAGTCTTCCCTTTCAGAGGTGACCTAAAAACCAGGCTTCTCTCTCACAGATAACCAGATAACCAGGCTTTTGGAAGAGCACATAACAAAAAGGCTTTTTGTTATTAGATCACCCAACAACCAGTCTTCTCTTTACGATGTCACATAACAACCAGGTTTCTCTGTGAGAGCTCTGTAACAAACAGGTTTCTCTGCCGCACATCACCTAACAAAACTTGTCTGTGAGAAGTCATCTAACAACAAGCCTTCCACTGAATACTGGTCACCTAAAAGTCAGTCTTCCCTATAAGAGGTGCTTCCCTATAACCAGGATTCTCACTCAGAGGTAAACTGATAACCACGCTTCCCACTCAGACGTCACCTAAGAATCAGTCTTCTCTGTCAGAGGTCACCTACCAGGCTTACCCTCATCATGGATCACATAACTACCAGATTTCTCCTTATTAGAGATCAATTGAAAACCAGGCTTATCTGTCAGAGAAAATCTAACATCCCAGCTTGTCCTTACTAGAGACCACCGAACAACCAGGCTTCTCTTTACGAGGTGAGCAACCAAACAGTCTTCACTGTCAGAGATAATGTAACAACTTACCTTCCCTGTCAAGAGTCACCTAACCAATAGGCTTCTCTACCTAACAACCTTTTTTCTCTTTATGAGGTCACATAACAATCAGGTTTCTCTGTAAGACCTCTGTAACAAACAGGTTGCTCTGTCAGACATGACCTGACAAGACTTTTCTGTCACAGATCATCTGACAGCAAGCCTTCCACAGATTACAGATCACCTAACAATCAGTCTTTGGTTTAAGACGTGAACTAACAACTATACTTCACTCTCAGAGATAGCCTGGTACCCAGGCTTCTGTAAGAGCACGCCTTACAAACAGGCTTCTCCTTATGAGATCACCCAACAAGCAGTCTTCTCTTTAGGAGGTCCCATAACAACAAGGCCTCTCTATCAACAGGCGTCACTCTAAGCCTTGTTAGAGATCACTGAAGAACCAGGCTTCTCTTCATGAGGTCACCTACCAACCAGTCTTCACTGTCAGAGATAACATAACAACCAAGCTTCTCCATCAGAAGTCACCTAACAAGCAGGCTTCTCTGTCAGAGCTCGCCTAACTACCAGGCTTCTCCTTCTCTGCAAGTGCTTGCCTCACAAACATGCTTCTCCTTGTTAGATCACCCAACCACCAGTCTTCTCTTTATGAGGTCACATAACATCCACGCTTATCTGGAAGAGCTCTGTAACAAACAGGGTTCTCAGTCACACATCACCTAACAATACTTCTCTGTCAGAGGTCATCTAACAACAAGACTTCTACTGATTGCAGATCACCTACCAATCAGTCTTCCCTTTAAGATGTGACCTGAAAACCATGCTTCTCGGTCACAGATAACCAGATAATCAGGCTTCTGTGAGAGCATGTAACAAACAGGCTTCTCCTCATTACATCACCCAACAACCAGTCTTCCCTTTATGAGGTCACAGAACAACCAGGTTTCTCTGTAAGAGCTCTGTAACAAACAGGTTTCTCTGTCAGACATTACCTAACAAGACTTCTCTGTGACAAGTCATCTAACAACAAGCCTTCCACTGATTTCAGGTCACCTAACAGTCAGTCTTCCCTATGAGAGGTGAGCGAACAACCATGCTTCTCTGTCAGAGATAAACTGATAACCAGGATTCTCTCTCAGATGTCACCTAACAATCAGTCTTCTCTGTCAGAGGTAACCTACCAGGCTTGTCCTCATTATGAATCACATAACTACCAGGTTTCTCCCTATTAGAGATCACCTGACAACCAGGCTTCCGTTTGTGAGGTCTGCAACCCACCAGTCTTCACTGTCAGAGATAATGTTACAACTTACCTTCTCTCTCAGAAGTCACCTAACCACCAGGCGTCTATTTTGGAGGTCACCTAACCACCAGGCTACTATTTTGGAGGTCACCTAACAACCAGTCTTCTCTCGGGCATCTCTGCAAGAGCTCTGTAACAAACAGGTTTCTCTGTCAGACATGACCTAACAAAACTTCTCTGTGAGGGATCCTCTGACAACAAGCCTTCCCCTGATTACAGATCACCTAAAAATCATTCCTCGATATAAGAGGTGACCTAACAGCCACACTTCTCTGTCAGAGATAACCAGTTAACCAGGCTTCTCTAAGAGCACGCCGAACAGGTTTCTCTTTATGAGGTCACATAACAACAAGGCCTCTGTATCAAAAGTCGTCACTGTAAGCCTTTTTGGAGATCACCGAAGAACCAGGCTTCTCTTCATGAGGTCACCTACCAACCAGTCTTCACTGTCAGAGATTACATGAAAACCAAGCTTCTCCATCAGAAGTCACCTAACAACCAGGCTTTTCTGTCACAGCTATCGTAACAAACAGGCTTCTCCTGATTAGATCACCCAACCACCACTCTCCTCTTTATGAGGTCATAAAAAATCCAAGCATCTCTGTAAGAGCTCACATAATAAACAGGCGTCCTCTTATTAGAGATCACTTAAAAACAGGTCTTCTCCTTATGAGGTCACCTACAAACCAGTCTTCTCTGTCAGAGGACTGTTAGGTAGACGTCTCTTTCATAGGTCACTTAACAACCAGGCTGCTACTTTTTCGATCATCCAACAATTTCTCTTTATGTGTTCACCTACAAACCAGTTTTCTCTGACAGAGACAACCTAATAATCATGCTTCTATTTTAGAGCTGCCTCAAAAACCAGCCTTCTCTGTCAGAGTTTGCCTGACAACCAGGCTTCTCCATCAGATGTCTCCTTAAAACATGCTTCTCTGTAGAGACCACCCAACAACAAAGCTTCTGTGTAAGTGGTCATGTAACAAACTGGTTTCTCTGTCAGCCATCACCTAACAACGAGACTGCTCTGTCACAGGTCATCTAACAACAAGGCTTCCACGTACTACAGATCACCTAACAACCAGTCTTCCCTTTAAGAGGTGACCAAACAACCATGCTTCTCTGTCATTGAGAACCTGATAAGCAGGCTTCTCTCAGAGCTCGCCTAACAAACAGGCATGTCCTTATTCGATCACCCAAAAACCACTCTTCTCTTTAGGAGGTCACATAACCACTAGGCTTCTCTGTAACAAGCCTTCTTTGTAAGCCTTATTAGAGATCACCGAACAACCAGGATTCTCCTTACGAGGTCACCTACCAACCAGTCTTCACTGTCAGAGATTACATGAAAACCAAGCTTCTCCATCAGAAGTCACCTAACAAGCAGGCTTCTCTTTCAAAGGTCATGTAACAACCAGGCTTCTCTGTAAGAGATCGCCTGAGAAACTTGCTTCTCATAATTAGATCACACAACAGCCTGTCTTTGATTTATGAGGTCACATAACAACCAGGGTTCTCTGTAAGAGCTCTGTAAGGAACAGGTTTATCAGTCACACATCACCTAACAAAACTTCTCTGTCAGAGATTATCTAACAACAGGCCTTCCACTGATTACAGTTAACCTACCAGTCAGTCTTCCCTTTCAGAGGTGACCTAAAAACCAGGCTTCTCTCTCACAGATAACCAGATAACCAGGCTTTTGGAAGAGCACATAACAAAAAGGCTTTTTGTTATTAGATCACCCAACAACCAGTCTTCTCTTTACGATGTCACATAACAACCAGGTTTCTCTGTGAGAGCTCTGTAACAAACAGGTTTCTCTGCCGCACATCACCTAACAAAACTTGTCTGTGAGAAGTCATCTAACAACAAGCCTTCCACTGAATACTGGTCACCTAAAAGTCAGTCTTCCCTATAAGAGGTGCTTCCCTATAACCAGGCTTCTCACTCAGAGATAAACTGATAACCAGGCTTCCCACTCAGACGTCACCTAACAATCAGTCTTCTCTGTCAGAGGTCACCTACCAGGCTTACCCTCATCATGGATCACATAACTACCAGATTTCTCCTTATTAGAGATCAATTGAAAACCAGGCTTATCTGTCAGAGAAAATCTAACATCCCAGCTTGTCCTTACTAGAGACCACCGAACAACCAGGCTTCTCTTTATGAGGTGAGCAACCAAACAGTCTTCACTGTCAGAGATAATGTAACAACTTACCTTCCCTGTCAAGAGTCACCTAACCAATAGGCTTCTCTACCTAACAACCTTTTTTCTCTTTGTGAGGTCACATAACAATCAGGCTTCTCTGTAAGACCTCTGTAACAAACAGGTTGCTCTGTCAGACATGACCTGACAAGACTTTTCTGTCACAGATCATCTGACAGCAAGCCTTCCACAGATTACAGATCACCTAACAATCAGTCTTTGGTTTAAGAGGTGAACTAACAACTATACTTCACTCTCAGAGATAGCCTGATACCCAGGCTTCTGTAAGAGCACGCCTTACAAACAGGCTTCTCCTTATGAGATCACCCAACAAGCAGTCTTCTCTTTAGGAGGTCCCATAACAACAAGGCCTCTCTATCAACAGGCTTCACTCTAAGCCTTGTTAGAGATCACCGAAGAACCAGGCTTCTCTTCATGAGGTCACTTACCAACCAGTCTTCACTGTCAGAGATTACATAACAACCAAGCTTCTCCATCAGAAGTCACCTAACAAGCAGGCTTCTCTGTCAGAGCTCGCCTAACTACCAGGCTTCTCCTTCTCTGCAAGTGCTTGCCTCACAAACATGCTTCTCCTTGTTAGATCACCCAACCACCAGTCTTCTCTTTATGAGGTCACATAACATCCACGCTTATCTGGAAGAGCTCTGTAACAAACAGGGTTCTCAGTCACACATCACCTAACAATACTTCTCTGTCAGAGGTCATCTAACAACAAGACTTCTACTGATTGCAGATCACCTACCAATCAGTCTTCCCTTTAAGATGTGACCTGAAAACCATGCTTCTCTGTCACAGATAACCAGATAATCAGGCTTCTGTGAGAGCATGTAACAAACAGGCTTCTCCTCATTACATCACCCAACAACCAGTCTTCCCTTTATGAGGTCACAGAACAACCAGGTTTCTCTGTAAGAGCTCTGTAACAAACAGGTTTCTCTGTCAGACATTACCTAACAAGACTTCTCTGTGACAAGTCATCTAACAACAAGCCTTCCACTGATTTCAGGTCACCTAACAGTCAGTCTTCCCTATGAGAGGTGAGCGAACAACCATGCTTCTCTGTCAGAGATAAACTGATAACCAGGATTCTCTCTCAGATGTCACCTAACAATCAGTCTTCTCTGTCAGAGGTAACCTACCAGGCTTGTCCTCATTATGAATCACATAACTACCAGGTTTCTCCCTATTAGAGATCACCTGACAACCAGGCTTCCGTTTGTGAGGTCTGCAACCCACCAGTCTTCACTGTCAGAGATAATGTTACAACTTACCTTCTCTCTCAGAAGTCACCTAACCACCAGGCGTCTATTTTGGAGGTCACCTAACCACCAGGCTACTATTTTGGAGGTCACCTAACAACCAGTCTTCTCTCGGGCATCTCTGCAAGAGCTCTGTAACAAACAGGTTTCTCTGTCAGACATGACCTAACAAAACTTCTCTGTGAGGGATCCTCTGACAACAAGCCTTCCCCTGATTACAGATCACCTAAAAATCATTCCTCGATATAAGAGGTGACCTAACAGCCACACTTCTCTGTCAGAGATAACCAGTTAACCAGGCTTCTCTAAGAGCACGCCGAACAGGTTTCTCTTTATGAGGTCACATAACAACAAGGCCTCTGTATCAAAAGTCGTCACTGTAAGCCTTATTGGAGATCACCGAAGAACCAGGCTTCTCTTCATGAGGTCACCTACCAACCAGTCTTCACTGTCAGAGATTACATGAAAACCAAGCTTCTCCATCAGAAGTCACCTAACAACCAGGCTTTTCTGTCACAGCTATCGTAACAAACAGGCTTCTCCTGTTTAGATCACCCAACCACCAGTCTCCTCTTTATGAGGTCATAAAAAATCCAAGCATCTCTGTAAGAGCTCACATAATAAACAGGCGTCCTCTTATTAGAGATCACTTAAAAACAGGTCTTCTCCTTATGAGGTCACCTACAAACCAGTCTTCTCTGTCAGAGGACTGTTAGGTAGACGTCTCTTTCATAGGTCACTTAACAACCAGGCTGCTACTTTTTCGATCATCCAACAATTTCTCTTTATGTGTTCACCTACAAACCAGTTTTCTCTGACAGAGACAACCTAATAATCATGCTTCTATTTTAGAGCTGCCTCAAAAACCAGCCTTCTCTGTCAGAGGTTGCCTGACAACCAGGCTTCTCCATCAGATGTCTCCTTAAAACATGCTTCTCTGTAGAGACCACCCAACAACAAAGCTTCTGTGTAAGTGGTCATGTAACAAACTGGTTTCTCTGTCAGCCATCACCTAACAACGAGACTGCTCTGTCACAGGTCATCTAACAACAAGGCTTCCACGTACTACAGATCACCTAACAACCAGTCTTCCCTTTAAGAGGTGACCAAACAACCATGCTTCTCTGTCATTGAGAACCTGATAAGCAGGCTTCTCTCAGAGCTCGCCTAACAAACAGGCATGTCCTTATTCGATCACCCAAAAACCACTCTTCTCTTTAGGAGGTCACATAACCACTAGGCTTCTCTGTAACAAGCCTTCTTTGTAAGCCTTATTAGAGATCACCGAACAACCAGGATTCTCCTTACGAGGTCACCTACCAACCAGTCTTCACTGTCAGAGATTACATGAAAACCAAGCTTCTCCATCAGAAGTCACCTAACAAGCAGGCTTCTCTTTCAAAGGTCATGTAACAACCAGGCTTCTCTGTAAGAGATCGCCTGAGAAACTTGCTTCTCATAATTAGATCACACAACAGCCTGTCTTCGATTTATGAGGTCACATAACAACCAGGGTTCTCTGTAAGAGCTCTGTAAGGAACAGGTTTATCAGTCACACATCACCTAACAAAACTTCTCTGTCAGAGATTATCTAACAACAGGCCTTCCACTGATTACAGTTAACCTACCAGTCAGTCTTCCCTTTCAGAGGTGACCTAAAAACCAGGCTTCTCTCTCACAGATAACCAGATAACCAGGCTTTTGGAAGAGCACATAACAAAAAGGCTTTTTGTTATTAGATCACCCAACAACCAGTCTTCTCTTTACGATGTCACATAACAACCAGGTTTCTCTGTGAGAGCTCTGTAACAAACAGGTTTCTCTGCCGCACATCACCTAACAAAACTTGTCTGTGAGAAGTCATCTAACAACAAGCCTTCCACTGAATACTGGTCACCTAAAAGTCAGTCTTCCCTATAAGAGGTGCTTCCCTATAACCAGGATTCTCACTCAGAGGTAAACTGATAACCACGCTTCCCACTCAGACGTCACCTAAGAATCAGTCTTCTCTGTCAGAGGTCACCTACCAGGCTTACCCTCATCATGGATCACATAACTACCAGATTTCTCCTTATTAGAGATCAATTGAAAACCAGGCTTATCTGTCAGAGAAAATCTAACATCCCAGCTTGTCCTTACTAGAGACCACCGAACAACCAGGCTTCTCTTTACGAGGTGAGCAACCAAACAGTCTTCACTGTCAGAGATAATGTAACAACTTACCTTCCCTGTCAAGAGTCACCTAACCAATAGGCTTCTCTACCTAACAACCTTTTTTCTCTTTATGAGGTCACATAACAATCAGGTTTCTCTGTAAGACCTCTGTAACAAACAGGTTGCTCTGTCAGACATGACCTGACAAGACTTTTCTGTCACAGATCATCTGACAGCAAGCCTTCCACAGATTACAGATCACCTAACAATCAGTCTTTGGTTTAAGACGTGAACTAACAACTATACTTCACTCTCAGAGATAGCCTGGTACCCAGGCTTCTGTAAGAGCACGCCTTACAAACAGGCTTCTCCTTATGAGATCACCCAACAAGCAGTCTTCTCTTTAGGAGGTCCCATAACAACAAGGCCTCTCTATCAACAGGCTTCACTCTAAGCCTTGTTAGAGATCACCGAAGAACCAGGCTTCTCTTCATGAGGTCACCTAC